>NW_005283425.1:0-470 GCF_000412655.1 Myotis brandtii
TTCTGAGAACCACAGAACCATCAAGTGCCCTTGCGTTCTTGAGTTGGTTTTCTTTACTGTGGGGAACAGGAAGCATGAAAACTTCTCAACTGACTGAAGACAGAGGGCTGAGAGTGGGATGTACAGACAGAAACAAGCACCAGCTCCTCACAATCCCAACTTTCCATTCCTGTCACTCACAGCAGCCTGTCCCCTACCTTCCCCCGAACAGGAAACAGTCTCTGGGTTCCCCGCTTCCCTGCTTCTGGGATGGGAAAATAACAGTGTCCTCCCTTAGTAAGACACTCTGCCTTTTACATATTTTTAGACTAAATACGATGCATTTTTACTTATGAAACTTAAAATGGTAGTTTGCCATCTTGCTGATCTAAAAAATGCCTTTATTCATAAGACTGGAAGGCAACATAAGTCTATTTTCTTTAAAGTCAAGCTTCTAAGGTATCATATAAATTTGTTTTTCCTGCAAAAAA
>NW_005283426.1:0-470 GCF_000412655.1 Myotis brandtii
GGGGATAAATTTGCCTTTGTTAATTTCTAGAGTTGTGAAAATGTTGATTTTGATAATTTTATTCAGTGTTTTATTGCTTTTATTGAAGAATGAATGTTTTGGAGGCCCTTCTTCAGCCATTACTGAAGTTCTCTTTTCCAAAGTTAACCTGATTTGGGAATGGGTAGAGAGAGTGCATTCTAGGCAAAAGAAAGAGTATTTGCAAAGGCTTGGTGAGAGAGTGCTCAGAATTATTTTTCTGATACTCAGCTTTGTTCTCTTGAAGAGCAAAGACGGGAAGCTGGAAACTTCTTTTTTCAGACTTCCATGCCAGCAGGATTCCCATTTAGAGTTTTAACAATGAGTGGTTCTGGTAAGACTGGAAATACAGAAGAGAAGGAGAAGCCGTTGTTCTCTGACAGTTACTGTGCACAGGGCGTAGTGTGGATGGACTACAGATGAGAGATGGATGTGCTAGATTCCAAGTGTTT
>NW_005283427.1:0-470 GCF_000412655.1 Myotis brandtii
TACAAAACTGAACATTATACTTTTCTGATACATTTTGTCTAAGGCTGACTTAGATCATTTGATAGCTTACTGTAAATTTCATAGAAAGTGACTTTTAATTGTAAAACAACTATTAACTTGTAAATCATGTTCTCCTATTGACATCATTTTAATCTATCAGTTAATAGAAACTATGATGCCATTTTTTACTTTTAATATTTCAGAAAAATATGCCCAAATTCAACAAAATTCCTTTCTACCTCCAACCTCATGCATCTTCAGGAGCAAAAACCTTAAAAAAGTAAGTAAATGTACTGTCATGTGATGCTTTTATCTAATTAATTACCAGACAGGTTTTTTATTCCTTATGATTGCTTTTATAGCAAAGGAGGAAGGACTAGATATAAGGCTAGTTTTATAATATCACTTCATACAGTTTAACCATTTACCAAGTACCTACTGTGGTAAGCTACAGATGTTCAAAAATAAGA
>NW_005283428.1:0-470 GCF_000412655.1 Myotis brandtii
TTCTTTATGAATCTGATGAAAAATATAGAATTTTTCTAGAACAGTACACCTCCCCACACACACATACACATATGCACATGGGGCCTTGCTTTCCAGGGCTTTCACAGACCTCTCCCTCCATGGCTCCAGGCCAGGGCCCCAGACTGAGAACCCTGCCCAGCGCTGTAAGCTTCTCTACGACAAGGTCCATGTCTTGTCTAAACTTGCATCTTTGGTGTCTAGTTCACTGCCTGGCTGGGGTGATAATCAGTGTCAGAAAATGAATAATTCCTAAAGACCGATGGGGTAGGAAATGTGTCTGAGCATGTGTAGTCATTGGGACGCAGGTGTTGTGTTTGCCACAGCAGGTTAGGGAGGACATCACAGGTGTGAGGAGATACCCAGACCTGGGCTGGCTGCCCAGCAGGGGGAATACGGAGCATTTCCTGTGCTTGACTTGTGGCCATGAACCCTCGCTGTTCTGGCTTGGG
>NW_005283429.1:0-470 GCF_000412655.1 Myotis brandtii
TCTCTCTCTCTCTCTCTCTCTCTCTCTCTCCCTTTGACACCCTGAGGCTACCACACTGGACAGACCACACAGGGTGAGATGCCCCAGGACTCCCTTAGCCTTTTGAGCCCCTCATTTTTCCAGCTGAGCCAAGCAGAGATGAATTACCCACACCAAGCCCTGCCCAAATGGCAGAATTCTGAGCAAAATAAATGGCTGTTTTATGCTGCTAACTGGGGTACTTGTTACATGGCTATAGAAACGGAATCTCCCAGTGCCATATTGTCCCTTCCAAATAGCGTGCACTCTCTGTAGCCCTCAGTTATCTTTCTATAAAACAGCATTGGCCAGATCACATTCTTGCTTAAATATACCTTTTCCAGCTCTCAACATCCTATTGCCACGGGACAAAGGCCATATTCTTTGCACAGCAGCTCAGGGACCTAAAGGGCCCCCAGCCTCTTCTCCACCTGCCCCTGAAGACCCGAGCC
>NW_005283430.1:0-470 GCF_000412655.1 Myotis brandtii
GTGAGATGTGTCTTCCCAGGGATGCCCCCCTGACCCAGCCGAGAGCAGGGTGCTCTGCCTTGCCAACCTGGCACTGGCTGGCTTCCAGCGGCCGGGCTCATTGCTATTCTGCACCCGTCTCCCTCCGCCGCTACCAGCCCCTCCACCGCCGGGTCACAATTGAGCCTCAACACGCCTCTGCCGTGAGCCCTGCAGGGGCCTCGAGGTTCCCAGGAGAGCCTGCAGCTCCCGCCCGGGCAGGGAGAGGGCACAGCCCGGGCAGCTGTCTCCGGACCTGGCTGCTGAGCCCTTCGCACCCCTAGTGCGTCCTCACAGCTGCTCCACAGCCAGCTGGGATGTTCCTCCCTTTGTCCCTTTGGGCAGCCGGCATGGTCGCCCCTCGGGGTGGAGGCCAGCAGGCAGGGAGGGGTCTGGGAAGCCCACCGCCCGCCCTGCGTGTGGGGTTATTTTGTTTAGAGCCAGGAGACCCG
>NW_005283431.1:0-470 GCF_000412655.1 Myotis brandtii
AAATAGTAAATAGCTATGTGCTTTGACAATTGCTGTGTGTGTGTGAAGTATTTTATGGCATTTTTGAGAAGTCCCCAGTGGGTAAGTTTGGGTCTGTCTTCTGCAAACAATAATTCTAAATGTTAAATACACATTTAGAATTCTTACTTAGACTGACTCATGCAACCCCTTATTTCTCTCAATACTCTTACATCCAGCCTAGAGCAAAGATTTAACGGACTATATGAAAGTTTGTGGGTGACTCAGAAGGGGTTTTAATCATTTAATCTAAGGCTGAGGTAACAAATAAGATTCATTTTTTGGGCTAACTCCATTCATTTGTTTTTGATACCCAATGGGATGTCTGTAGACAGGATCCAAGGCTATGGTCTGTGCTTGCTGGGAAAGAGCAACACAGTCTATTGGTGAGGTCTGTGCTGGGCCTGGGAGGGCAGGGATCTTCCCAGGAGCTGAGCTGTTTAGTTGATGTA
>NW_005283432.1:0-470 GCF_000412655.1 Myotis brandtii
CTTCTCTGCCTTCATTTTCTCATCCACAAAATGGGATAATCACTTCATAGGATGGTTTTGAGGATTAAGTGAGCTAATCTATATAAAAACCACACAGGGTACGACACAATACACATTCCAAACACATGGATTAATAAGCAACATTTTTTTTCTGATGAGTTGCACATTTTTTCTTGTCATTTTCATATCAGTACCATAAATTTACCTAAGGATAAGGAATCTTTTTTATTGTCAGCTCACTTTGAAATATAGCATTAGTTCCTGAAAAAGTGTTTACCATTTTTTGTGTGTGTGTGTGGGCATCAACATGATGTAATATTTAAGACTGATGAGAATTCTGGGTTTGAATTCTCACTTATTGCCTCCAAGACTTGGAAAAGTGCTTAAGCTCTTCAGACCTCAGTGGCCTTATTACTAACATGGGAATTCCGTGTAGTTGAAATGAGTTAATAGATGCAAAGTGCTCATAT
>NW_005283433.1:0-470 GCF_000412655.1 Myotis brandtii
TTGGGAAAATCTGCCCCTCTACTTTCTCCAGTAACACTAGGATTCTTCATTTTATTCCATGACAGCATTCACTGGTGGCTGTTAAAACAAAGATACTCACAGTGCAGTGAGAATTTACTTTTCACTTATCTGCCTGTCTGGAAGTAGGCAATGCAGGGCTGGTGTATTAACCCTGGTATATTTAACATACAGCTTCCGTCTCTGTGTCCAACATGGGTTAGCTACAACCACTCTCTCCAGACGATGAAACAGGGCAAAGAGGAAGTGGGGGGGCACATCCCTCCTAGTTAAGGGTGAAACCTGGAAATTATACACACCACTTCTGGCTCACATGTCATTAGTCAGAACTTAGTCACAGAGCCTAGTTGCAAAAGAGGCCAGGAATTGTCTTAAACCCTGTGAAAATCTGGGTGGGGTATTTTAATACCAGAAAGAAGTAGCAAGTGGACATTAGTGGATGGCTAACAGCC
>NW_005283434.1:0-470 GCF_000412655.1 Myotis brandtii
ACAACTGACCTCCTTGGCTTCAATGGTTTTGAAAAACGGACGTCATAGGGCACATCTGAAGGAAGGCATCCTATTCACTTCCTAGAGTCACCATGTCCCTTTGCCACCAAATAGGTGGGTTATAAGTACAGAGAGGAATCCCCTGAGAGTCCAGATGCCAGGAGTCACAAATCAAGTTGCCCGTGGGACCCCGGGGAGCGACCCCATGCATGACTTGGCCTTGGCTCCAGCCACAACCCAGGCAGGGCTGGAGCAGGGAAGGGGACACCTTCACCACAATGGGCCCCTCTACCACATTCCTCTTTTCCCATTGGCATCGTGGGGCGCGAGGAAACTCCTGAGAGGGAAAACCATGGCCTTGGGGCCTCGCCCGTCTCTCGCAGGGGGCACAGACACTGTCGTTTACACTTAGGGGGATGGAGGGCCCAGGAACGGGCCCTGCAAGGAAACCCCCAGCCGCGCGCACCCCC
>NW_005283435.1:0-470 GCF_000412655.1 Myotis brandtii
TGATAAGCCAGGAGCCAGCCAGTTCTTCCGGGATAGACCATGGTATTATAAACGTGAGGTACGGTCATTTGGTTGTTTTGTGGAACTACTGCAGAATGAAGGAAAGAAGGAGGGAGGTGGCAGTGATGGGCAGAAGTGCTCCTGTCGGACAGAATTGGCCCCTGGAGTCTCGCTGATTGTACAGCAAGGCGACTTGACACGGTTTCCTGTTGAAGTGGTGGTGAATGCCGCAAATGAGGACCTCCGTCTCAGTGGGGGCCTGGCTGCTGCTCTTTCAAAGGCAGCGGGACCTGAGCTCCAAGCAGACTGTGACCGGATAGTCAAGAAAAAGGGTAAGATTGCAATTGGCCATGCCACCATCTCGAAAGCAGGAAAGCTCCCATACCAGCAGGTGATCCACGCAGTAGGACCCAAGTGGAACAGCAGTGATGTTCTGGGGTGTGTGTTACAGTTAAAGAATGCCGTGAAAA
>NW_005283436.1:0-470 GCF_000412655.1 Myotis brandtii
TCTCTCTCTCCTCTCTCCCTTTCTCTCTAAAATCATTAAAAATATATTTTAAAAAACCTTTATGATGTTGAGACTACAAAATAAATCACAGAAGAGAGCTTAAAGATATTCCATTGTGTGTAAATATGGTATTTTTGGCTAAAAACTTCTGGCATCCTACAAGCGGTTCACCGGGTGCACTGAAGAATTCTGGGAAGGCTGGAGCTGCCCAGTTGATTCAGAAGGTCACAGCAGTAGCAGCGTGCAGCTCGCATATCAAGCTGGTCGTGACTGTTGAAAAGCGCCAGGCAGGGCCACTCAATCACCCAGTGGAGCGATCTCCAGAGACCTCTCCCAGGCTCCCCACAAGTGCTCCTTGCTTTTCAGCAGTCCTCCGCGTGCATAAAATTAACAACACGCTACCAGGGCTTCTTAGATCCTAAGTGGAGTCCCTGAGAGTGACATTCCTTCCCACACGTTTGCAGCCTTCC
>NW_005283437.1:0-470 GCF_000412655.1 Myotis brandtii
AAGTAAGTGATTACATTGAAAGGGAGCATATGATGTTAGTGGGGAAAAATCTTCAGCTAGGACTTTCATCTTTCTCAATAGCTTGACATTTTATATAAACTTGGGGAGGTATAATTTAAGCTGAATCTTCTGAGTAAAAGTAGACTTCTGTGTATCTTAATATTATTGCTATATTCTGGATATATTGAACAAAACAGAATTTTTATGTAAATTCATTCAAAGGTCTAGAAGTGCTGCCTAGTAACATTCTAATACATCTATCTATTGCTACTGGGCTGGGAAGGATGGCTCATGCCATGCTGTGAAGGCCTTGAGAGAGGCTGGAGGGTGACATTTTACTTTAGTTTTTCCCAGGGAATGATTTTGGTTTGGAAAGAAAAAAATGTTCAAGAAAGAGTATGGAGATATGCTTTCTGGTTGGTTGTTCAGGGTGAGTTGGTTGTTCTGCACTCAGCACTCTGGGTGCCAGG
>NW_005283438.1:0-470 GCF_000412655.1 Myotis brandtii
GTTCAAGGGCAGGGATTTATAGTCACACATCTGTCTGTCCACTGTCCGCCTGCTGGCCTATCTGTTTACCTACCTACCTATCTCCCAACTTCTTCAAAAGTGAACTTAGGCTGCTTGAGTAGCTACTGTCGGTTAGACACAGAGGGCAACAAAGCTTTCAAAGACCCCATCAGCGCAAACGCCGGTGGTGGGCTCTGCTGTGCCACATCAGCGTGTAACACCACAAGTGCCACTGTGTCCTCTCCGTGGCTCAGGAGGACCAGCTGGTGTGTGAGCAGCTAGAGAAGTTCGGTGTCAGGGCGGTGACATCTGGGATAGGAAGCCCTTGTTCCCACCTGAGCTTTACTGTGACCTAACCCGGTGGCTTTGGGCAGAAACCACTTCCCTTCAAGGTCCCCCATCTGCGACCTGGAGACGATAAGGCTGGGTGCACAGTGCTGGCAGGGACTCACAGCCCATGCTTTTTGTTG
>NW_005283439.1:0-470 GCF_000412655.1 Myotis brandtii
TTTTTTAAACCATATTGTATAGTAGGACCTCCTACCAGACTAATTGCTTTAAATTTTGACCTTCCCTTGTCCTTTAGCACCTTTCAGAAAGTGATCCAATAGTGTTTATCTAAATTATTCTCCACTGAGGAAATAATATTCAAGCTTATAACCAAATAAAGTTGCATCTCCTTGGTCAATTTCAGTCATGTAGAAACCCTTTTATCCTGAAATTACATTCCCTGGAACCAAAACCTGAGGAGAATTTCATCATTTTAGCACAAGCACTGTTTTCCTACTTTTGCCTTCCCTGGTACTCATTCAGATTTCCCCACGAGCCCATCTGCAAGCTTGTTTCAGGGCCATTCTGAAAAGGACAGGAATAACATTACCACCCAGACTCTGTGATAGCTATGGGGATTAGGTCACATTCAAAGACTTGAACTGCCAGGCCATTCTGAGCCCTCTTTATACCTCTCCATCAGTGGAGA
>NW_005283440.1:0-470 GCF_000412655.1 Myotis brandtii
GTGTGAACAACACATTCTCTCTGTGTATGTAGGAACGGCCCTCAACCTACACTGAAGCCACTGGAGGGAAAAGAGCACAGAGCATCCTGAAGACCATTCGGAAAGGTATGTGGAACCTACATTCCATGCCAGGAAGCTAGAAGCCAAGGGAGGAGAATTTCCAGAAAAGGGTTGATGGATGTTCAGGAGAATAAGCTCTGAGGAAATGTTACAGATTTTGTATTTTTACTTAGAGGTCATCACTGCCCTGGAAGAAGAGAGGATGATGCCAGTGGAATATGATTGCAGAATCCAGAGTCCAAATGTTTGGGGGGGTGGGGTGAGTGGGCGCAGATGAAATAGTGGTTGACTATTCCGGATTCTGTTGAGAAAAGATTAGTGGTGAAAAGTGAGAATGGAGGTGGCAAAGCTGTGAGAAGGTATGGTAGAGGAGACCTAGTATCTATAATAATAAAAGCATAATATGCTAA
>NW_005283441.1:0-470 GCF_000412655.1 Myotis brandtii
GTCTTTGCTTCCAATGAGGTGATGAATTAAGTCTCACAAGCACCACTCCATGAACAATGGGCAAGCCCCCTTCCTCCTACCTTGTGTTTTGATATTTAGTTTAGTCCCCATAGTCGATTGGGTCACTTTGTCTAGGTAAGCACTCTCTCAGCCCCTAACTCCTGCCCTGGTCAACATCCTTCACAGCTGTGTGTTCCCACACATATTTGCTTATAACCACAATACAAATTGGAAGATGTCAAGAAACTTGAAACATCTCATATTGTCTTATTTCTGTAAGGAGATGATAGGAAAGGAAGAAGTACTAGAGAGGTGCTCACCCTTTAGCATCTATAATCCAAAGTTAATACCTGTGAATTTTAATGAACTACTTTTATTTTTAAGGAAACATATATAATCTAACAGTTTAGAAGTAATCTTGTATTAAGATGGAACTTGGCCGAAACCAGTTTGGCTCAGTGGATAGAGCA
>NW_005283442.1:0-470 GCF_000412655.1 Myotis brandtii
CCGGCCCCCACCGCCCCAGAAATTACTCCCTTGCTCCTTCTTATAGATATTGTTTCCATCCAGCTGAAGTTTCCCCACAGGAATCTCACCTCCTCCAGTGTTCAGTTAGAGCTGAAGGATTCCTGAAAGCCCAGAGCATGTATTCATTTTTTCTAAGTAAATGTTTATTGTCCACCTACTAAATTACAGCCAGGTTATTATCCTAGTCCTGGGGATAGAGAGGTGAACAGACATAGGTCCCACTTCTCCAAGGCTGAGCTTAGTCTCCCAGGGAGAGGAAATAGTAAATAATCTCTATACAATGGGGTAACTATAACAATAAAGGCTCATTTGACTTTTAATCAGATAACTGCATCTAATAGCAACTTAACTCTTTTGTAGGTGTACATGATGGTATCTGCCCAGATCAGCCTAACAACTCAAGAGGCAGGTGAACCTTCTTCCCAGAATGTCTAGGAAGCCTGTTGCTC
>NW_005283443.1:0-470 GCF_000412655.1 Myotis brandtii
CCCTCTAGTAATTTTGATAAGAATAATAAAAGCAGGAGCAGACCTAAGTACACCTGCATTGAAGGACCAAGTCTAGCTGACCTTTAACTTGAAGGAGAGTTGCCCAGCATGGCCTGGCGAGCTCAGCCAGTCTCCAGCTCACCCACACATGACTGAGTGAGAGTAAACACTTATTTGGTTCTAAACCCCAGAGTACTGTGAGGGTTGGTTATGAAGTGGTTTCATGGAAATAGCTGACTGATGCATCCTGGCTCTGGCCCCAGCTGATTAGAAAGTAAATTTAGTGTCCTCGCCTCTTCCCACGTGTACTATTAGTATTTCTGAGAATCTCATGAAGAGGTTTCAAAAGTATTTATATGTCTCTCTGCCAGGTGTTAATCTCTATAATTAGGTAATTACAGGTATTATCTGTTACATAGGCTGCTCCTCTCCCTAGGGGATCTGATTCTTGGTTTTATCCTCTGGGTCTT
>NW_005283444.1:0-470 GCF_000412655.1 Myotis brandtii
CCTCTTCAGACACACTGGACTGTGTGAAGTCCCCGTGTGCCATGCTGTGTCTCAGACTCACTCCTTTCTTCAGTTCTGAGAGTGAAGACTTACTTAGGAGGCTGTGCAATTGTGCACAAGAAGTGCTGACTTCCTAAGTTAGTGGGTGTGGAATATATGACGAAAACATTCTGTAGGGCTTGTGGGCTAAATAAACATACAAGAATGATTGAGAGAGTAGATGAGAGTTCACTGGTTTTTACTTAGCAAATGTCCTGACATGCTGAGAAATGTTTGTTGAGTGAATAAATGAATGAGTGAAACGTAGGCAGGAATAAAACAGCCCTTTGAGTTGGGCAATCCATCCCTTGGCTGTAGATTTTCAGTCAAGCCTGGTTATCACACGGGTCCTTTCCACAGCACCACTTACATGGTGAAAGCTGCGCGCAACTGTCTTCAAAATGCAACGTGTGTGAAAAGGTAAGACTTCT
>NW_005283445.1:0-470 GCF_000412655.1 Myotis brandtii
CTCTCTGAAATCAATAAAAATATTTTTTAAAAAGAAGCTTATTCTGAAGAATCAAAACAGTGCCATCTTATGAAATAAAATTACCCTTAAGAAAAAGGAGTTTTCTAAACTACTAACATCAAAACGGATCTAACAGTATTCAGCAGACTAATGCTGTGTGAAGGCAGAAGAAGCCATTATTAAGAGTCAAAGTTATAGAATCATAAAGGCTTCAGCTGAATAATATTCATGTCAAATTCAAAACTATAATGGAGGTAAAAATGCACGGGTCATGAGAATCCCAAGTTAATGAAGTAAAAGATAACTCAACACAGTCAGTAGACAGAAGACATGTATAGAAGAAGAAAAATTATGAGATAAAACATAGAGGAAAACTCTAAGAAATCCAATATGCATAGGTTATAGGAATGTCAGAAGTAAGAGCATAACAATTTTTTAAAGGCATCAATAAAAGGAAAAATTAAAGAAAA
>NW_005283446.1:0-470 GCF_000412655.1 Myotis brandtii
CAATCCCTACTGTAGATGAAATAGCTACTCAAAGCCATTGGATTCACACTGTGGTTCTAGTACCACCAGGCAGTCTCGGGATTCCAGCTCAGAGATATCAGCACTGTAACATCACAGCTGCGTACGGAATGAAACAGGCATTGATAGGTCGTCTAAAAACACATTCACTGCTTTAAATGACTCTTTTCCTTTGGAAATACCAGTTCTGAGCGGATCCAAAGCAACTCCTGAACAAATCTCGGGAAACATCCATGCGCCACCTTGTGAATGGCCTGTTCATAACAGAGCCCAGAACAAAGACGTCACCAGAAGGCGGCAGGGAAAAGCAAACCCTCGCAGGGTCGCCTCGGACGGGCCGGCCGGGATGACTTTTAAACAGCGTGTCAGTGGTTTTGATGCAGGTGACCTTCCAGAGAAGGGCTCTGCGGCAGCTCCCGACCGTCACGGACTGTTTCTGTTTACACGGTTAT
>NW_005283447.1:0-470 GCF_000412655.1 Myotis brandtii
AGTGAAATAGATTGAAAGGGGCAAATCTGAAAGTAGAGATGACAACTTGAATCTGATTGACACAGATAAAAGCCACTGACAGCTGGAAGACAAATTAAGTTAGAAACAAATATTATAACATTTTAAATATCATGAATTTTTCATTCTTAGAGGTGATGAGAAAACTAATAAATATAAAATGTACTAAATAATTACTTCCTTTAAAAAGGGTTGAAACAGATGCTCTTTTGAGCTATATGATTTAAATATAAGATTCAATAAAAGTATCTGGAATCTAATAATTAGGAATCAATCACACCCACAAACATGGCCTGAAAATATTATTTCAAGATGCCTTGTAACTGACCAGTGAGATCAAATATTCATGGATTGAGAAGTTATAGTATAAAATAAATGATGGAGAACCATAAAATGAGAAAAACAATAGGTATAATATTTAATTATTAATATGGTGAACATTGTTGGAAAAA
>NW_005283448.1:0-470 GCF_000412655.1 Myotis brandtii
CATTTCTCCAGCTTTGTATATGACTTATTCAACCAGCCTCAACTAATAAATTGCTCATAATTTTCCAACCTTTGGCCCCAACCTCCACTCAACAACTTTCCCCAAATTCAGTGCCAGATGTTTTAGTGTTTGTTGTTTTCATCATCCTACTTCTCAATCAGTTCACTTTTGCTGTATAAGAAACCACATCAAAACTGAGTGGTTTAGAACAGCTATGCATTCAATTTAATTTGAGCTATGATGGACACTATATCTCATTGCCAATCAATAATGTGTCTGTGGACAACTTTAAAGTCAGCTAATTCTTATTCATTAGCAGAGTGGACAGTCTTTTTCAGATGATAGCATAGTTCTAGGTACAAGAGAGAAAATTGTCACAGCTCTTGAGAGCTAGACTGAGAACTCAGGGTAACACCTCCACCACATTTGAAGGGTCAAGACAAAGGCCATCCCAGATTCATGGGGTGAAG
>NW_005283449.1:0-470 GCF_000412655.1 Myotis brandtii
TATATGAATGGTTGGTTGACCCCTAGAATAGGAATTGAAATTATTCCATGTAGGTGCAAAGAGAATTACTGGGAGAAATGAATAGAATTTATGGGAAAAGTGATTTTTTGTGTGCCAGATAATTGAATTGTGCATATGTGCAGTGCATTTCCTCATAAGAGATACCTATTTATCTCTCTTGCATAAGCAGGAGTTACCCGGTTATCTGTCAAGTCAAAAGGTCCCTTAGGCATAAGGTTTAAACTGAAAGACCTCAGAGGAATGGTCTTGGAAGTGACTTTCAACTCTAAAATTCTAGGATTTGTCCACTTAAGTACTAAAAATGCCTGTGAATAACTGGATGTATGTGACAAGTGAAAAGAGAACTGTTTGAATGAACATAAGTAGTGGTTAGGTTTAACAACTAATAAGAATAATCAGCTACACTGCCTGTGCAGATTTAAGAGGCAAATTACATG
This sequence comes from Myotis brandtii, assembly GCF_000412655.1. Lineage (NCBI taxonomy): Eukaryota > Metazoa > Chordata > Mammalia > Chiroptera > Vespertilionidae > Myotis > Myotis brandtii. The sequence goes on from NW_005283449.1 coordinate 459, forward strand.
TTTAACAAAGCC
>NW_005283450.1:0-470 GCF_000412655.1 Myotis brandtii
GGTAATATGCAAATTGGTCAGGATGCCATCACAGTAAGGACCAGCTGGGTGGGTGGGAACTTGCAGTTGGGGATGGTGGCGGGGACTCGATGGCGGCTGCCCCTTGCTCAGGGCAGCCCTGGGCAAGCAGCAGCGGGGACGGGGGCGGGGAGGCGGGCCTGGTGGAGGGCTGCCTGTACTCCCCACATGGTGGCAGCAGTGGCTGTGAATGCTCTGGATGGCTGCTGCCACTTACCCAGGGCCAGCCCTGGGCAAGCGGCAGTGGGGACAGGGGCAGGGAAGGTAGGCCCCATGGAGGCCGGCCTGGACTCCCCACATGGCAGCAGCAGCTGTGAGCACTCAGGATGGCCATTGCTGCTTGCCCAGAAGGACCACAGGTTCCTTCTTCCAAGTGGCAGCAGAGCCAGTCTGCCAGGAAACCTCTACACCGGCAGTGAAGGCAGGTGAGCAAGGGACAGCCCAGCAGCGAA
>NW_005283451.1:0-470 GCF_000412655.1 Myotis brandtii
CATGTTTTGTTCATCTATTATCCACTTAAGCAAAAAAGGGCAACTTAAAATTATGTTTAGTGACCAGGTTTTGTATTTGTTTCTTTTTTTAGGAACTGTCTATGTATCCAAAGATTATTTATTAATTAATTTAATCATTTGTCTAAACTTTTAAAGTTAAAGATCTGGAAATTACTATAATTTAGTTGACATGTCAAATCCTTGTGATTTGTAGCATTGTCAGAAATGTGTAAAATTAAACCCTTTGAACAGACATTCATCATCATCCCATTTAGTTGAATACAATTTTATACATATAATTTTTTACTTAAAGCAAGTTATGAAAACAATGGTAATTTATTTAATCCCTAAAAGCAATGTAGGAAATGTAAGAAGTTTGAATCAAAAGAAATTTAACTCTGGTCTTGAACAAGCCTAACTATTCTGTTGACATTATTTTTATATGGTACTAGAGCAGTGGTCGGCAAACT
>NW_005283452.1:0-470 GCF_000412655.1 Myotis brandtii
ATTTCCTTTCCCACAACCCGGAGAGCTAGGGCCCATTAGCGTCTGCTTTGACCAATGAGGGAAGTGAGGCACGGACAGGCCCATTGCTTGCCCAGGTCACTCCGTTAGGAAATGGCAAGGTCTCACCCAAGGGCTCCGGCTCCAGAGCCCGAGGTTGCAGGAACGATCAGAGCAGGAGTTTCGTATGTGGCTAAGACTAGTCTTTGGAGTCAGACCGACCTGGATGCCGAGGCCAGCCCTGGGCTCACTTTGCCTCCACAGAATCACAGCATTGCCAACTTCGCAAAACTACTGGAGGTGGCTGTTTACACCCCTCGCTTTCATAGGCCCAGAAGCTTGGGAGCATACGGAAGCGCCGGCCTGAGCTCACACAGCCGGACCTTTGGTGTCCCGCTCTGGACTGAACTAGGTCGTCATCATCATCCCACCAGGGATGATGGAGAAGACCATCCTCCTCTCTCCCCCTCCCC
>NW_005283453.1:0-470 GCF_000412655.1 Myotis brandtii
TTTTTCTAAAGCAAGCTGGAGACTGGCTTTTCTGCTGGTGAATGCTAGACAATGAGTAGGAATTACAGGCAGCAGGAGCTAAGAGGCCCACCAGGCAGAGGGAACAGCATATGCCCAGGTGTGGAGTCACCAGTTCTGGGTGAGAGGGGTGTAAGCTGAGTGGCAGAGGCCAGGTTTTAATGGTCTGTGTGCCATGCGTGTTTATTTTAAACCACTTGAAGTTAATATTGGAGGACAGAATTACCTCCCAACACACTATGGATCAAAAAGGAATAAGAAAAACATTTGTTAAAATGATAGAGAATTAAACTCCCTGAATATGTCTCTGAGGCTGAGGTTTCTCCCAGACCTCTTCAGCCATGAAGCCTCAGAAGCAGTAGACAAGACAACTCTCTTCCAGTAGACGAACTGCCGTCCCTTGACTAGAGGGCCCTGGGGCAGACGGAGGGAAAGGCCTGTCCTCCGTTAGC
>NW_005283454.1:0-470 GCF_000412655.1 Myotis brandtii
ATATATGAAAAAAAAACCTGGAAAGAAAATATTATACAAGAATTATTTACAGGTCTGGAAAGGCTCAAAACTGTATTTAACACAAATGTTTTCATTAGACTTTCTTTCACTTCCTAATGATCATTCCAGCATCAATGCCTCAGATGAATGCTAGTAGCAGGAGATTAATCCCTGGGAGGGGAGAGGACTTTGAGGACCTGGAAGAGAGCAGAGTCACAAGATGGACAAAACCAAGACTCGGCTCAGATTTTGAGTTTTGCTCTGCCTCTTATTAGCTGTGTGACCTTCAGCCAATGCGTGTACACTCCTGTGACTCTGTGGCAAAGATTGCTAGTTATTCCTCAAATCATTTCCCTTCCCCTGGGCACACAGGAGAAGCTAGCAGTGACCCTGGGAATGATTTTGGCCAATGGGATGAACATGGAGGCACTTATGCCATGTCCAGGCTTGGTCTGTTGAAACCTTCATGA
>NW_005283455.1:0-470 GCF_000412655.1 Myotis brandtii
TTTAAATTTAGGTACCCAAGGGTGAACTCAAAAGAGTAGTGTTCTCATACAACAGTTCTGAGGTTTGAATCATGATTGTTCAAAGCTAATAGTGATTATTCCATGATATTTATTTGCCAGTGATTGGATTCGGGTGTCTTATGACCCAATTTTGGCCAATAAAAATATTTTCAGAGAAGAATTTTATTTCCTTACTTAATAATCTTATGAGAAAAGAGTTTCTCTTCCTTCCCACTTGGGACATTATCACATGAGGACATGATATTTAGAGGTTTGCATAATTCTTATAACATGATGAAAAGAGCAAAATGAATTGCAGAATTGTCAACCCAGATTTCTAATATTTTCAAGTAACTAAATGAATCCTAGGGTTATCTCTCTTCAAATTTTGAGAAGCAAATGTTATAAAATATTGTGGTTTAATGAATCTAATTCAGGTTTTCTTTTACATTGAAACACAATATCCTGAC
>NW_005283456.1:0-470 GCF_000412655.1 Myotis brandtii
AGGGACACCGATAATCACCTGGCTATCTAAGGACATGATACCTCTATAAAGCAGCTTCCTGTCAGGTTGGCATTTGGTAAAGGCATATTTCAAGTTCATGTAATTTTCTGTCATGTAAGTTCGTAACTCTTTTGATAGCATGTGCTCTGATGTGGTCCAGCTTTTTCTTTCCAACTCAACAGCTGTCCAACCTGTCTCAACAGTCCCCATTTCCCACCACGCTTAAATGCTGTATTTTCTAGCCCCTGGTAGCAAAGAAATATTAAAAGATCAAGTCCAATCACAGAGGGGAGCAAGGAGACAGAGGTGATTGTGGCCACACAAGAAAGCACTCAGAAAAGTGATTCCTCTTGTTCATGGATGGCAACCTTTGAGTGGTCTGCGTTCTTTCTTCCTTAAGAACTGAGGGAATTACCTCACCTTTTGCTCAGTGGGAAGGTGTGTACCTCCTGCCTTCCCTTTTTTTTTTT
>NW_005283457.1:0-470 GCF_000412655.1 Myotis brandtii
GAACAGCCGCTTTCCTCTGTGACCGAAGCTTTCTGTGCCCCTGTTGGCTCCTAAGGCTGCGTGTGTGGCAGAGCTCGGTGGTGGGAGGGTGGTGGGCTCCGCAGAGCATCCACTCGGGCTCCCTCCCACTCCTACTTCCAGCCTCGCCTTTGACTCGGATGTGGGTGGATTCACAGGATGCGCTCAAGGGGGACTGTGGCTGCAAAGAGTGGGAACCTGAGTGGAGAGATTAAAGTGTTCAGTCTCCGAGTCCAGACTCTTCTCTCCTCTGCATGGGGTAGGGGAGCAGTGGGGTTTCACCCCCGTCACTCCTCCAGCCTTTCTTCCCAGGAGATACCACTTTGTGAGCTCCCAAAACTATGATCCCTACAACCTCATCACATTCAGCTTCCTTTGTGGGAGGCAAAGAAACAAAACATAAGCAGACTACTCCCCAATGTGTCATTTTATGTAATTGCACGCGCATGTGT
>NW_005283458.1:0-470 GCF_000412655.1 Myotis brandtii
GTATGCTTAAGAATGCATCATCCCCAAAGAGAGAAAGGAAAATGGAGCTTAGAGGGAGGAGACAGCAACAGAAATTCAGGACAAGCGAGAAAGAGGAATGAGATTTCCCTTTGAAATTCATTCGCAATATTCCACAAAGGCTTAGAAAGCTGGACTTCAAAGAGAAGTAACACACTTTTCTTCTTGTCTGGTCATCCTACTTAACAAAGCCTGGGGGGAAGAGGCTTTCAAGTTTTACTTTCACTTAAGATATCAAATTGGGAATCACTGAAAAGCTCCTGATTTAGCTTTCAATTAATTTATTTTTAATCAAATAAAATAACTCTTCAAAGGGCCCAAGCTGGCTGCCAAATGCGGGTAAGTATGGCAAATGGAAAAAGTGAGGTAACTCCCTTCAGCACACCTGTGAGCTTTAGTGTCTCCTCCAGAAAGTAATGTAATGATCTCATGCTTTGTTTCCAGAAAAGCCT
>NW_005283459.1:0-470 GCF_000412655.1 Myotis brandtii
TAAAAGAAACACAACATTGGAGATGGGGTTGAATGAAGACTCTCCCTTTGTCCTTCATTCCCTGCCTCATTTGTTTATTTTTCCATATAAAATAGGGCAACTATATTACCAAAATCTGGAAAAGAATCCCACCAGCCTAATGCAGCCATCACGAGCATGTTAGTGCATTTCCTTCCAGTCTTTTTTCCTATGCAGTCTTTAAAGATAATTACAGTCACAGTGTTTGTGATTAAGTATGCTTTGTTGCCACTTAACATTAGAATAAGTATGTTTCCTGACATTAATCTTTATTATGTTTTAAAATGCTGCATAACATCCCATCGAGTGAATTCCATTTGGTTAATTATCATCCCTATATTATTAGATGTCTAGAATTCTAAATATTGACTTCTTACAATTAAAGCTTGTGAATTGGAATTCAGCACTAGAAGTGGAATTACTGGGTTATCAAGTGAAACACACACACACAC
>NW_005283460.1:0-470 GCF_000412655.1 Myotis brandtii
CTGACATGCCTAAGCACTGTCAGATTTGACACATCTACAATATATACACTTACTTATCTGAGATATGAACTGTTGGAAGCATCCAAATAGATGAAAGACCTGTGACTGATATGCCACTGCAACAATGAAAATTTCATTAATTCTGAATTGTAAACTCGCTCATATGTTTTCATGGCATAGAATTAAATTGTGAGTGTTAACCCCAGAAGCCCGAATCCCTTCTGAATAACTCTGCTTCATGCTGCCTCATGTTTAATGCAGATTATGTTTTTGCTAGAATTGCCATTGCTAGACTACATTAAACTTTTAAGCACTTAGAGAAAAATGGGATTATAAAAATTACTGTTAATATCATCATGTCTATGTAAAAAAATTAAAAAACTTACTTGAATTTTAAAAAAGAGACTTAGGGAGGAGGAGAAAGATGAACGATAGCAGAAGAGAAAATGATTATTTCTAGTCTAAATATA
>NW_005283461.1:0-470 GCF_000412655.1 Myotis brandtii
TATATTTTAAAGAAATAAGAAAGGAACAACTTATTTATTTGAGTTCCTTAAATGATAGACAATCTTTTATATACCTTTGTGTCCCTTGCATTTGTTTATGATGGGTGTTATTAATAAATATTTTTTAAGTGGCAAATTTCCTGAATATAAAAAGAAGCATTAGAATTGGAAAGGGATCTCGACTAACTCTCAACTAAAGGGGATAGGATTGGAAACAATCAATCACAGTCTATGAAGTTAATATGAATAATACAGAATGAGAGAATTATTTATGTGGATGTATTTTCTAAGAGCTTGAGAAAAAATGAGAAATGAGCCAATAGAACTACCAGAACATATCTCTGCAAAGTGATAATACCAATTTTTCCACTATCTTAACTAAAATTAACTTCTTTGGAACTGATTTATCAGGTTACATATGGAGTTAGAATATGTAAGACTATATGAGAATATGAAGTAACTAAATAGGT
>NW_005283462.1:0-470 GCF_000412655.1 Myotis brandtii
ATCTGCTTCTTTTCCACCCCTCCCTTTAATTGTGATAAAATACACAGGACATAAAATTTACCTTCGTAACCATTTTAAAGTGTTCAATTCAGTGGTATTAATTACACTCTCATTATTGTGCAGTAATTGCTACCAACCATCTCCAGAGCTCTTTTCATCTTGCACAACTGAAACTCTGTACGCATTAAATACTAAATCACCATTTTTCTTCCAGTCTCCATAAAGTTGGCCACTCTAGGTGTCTCATATAAGTGGAATCACACAATATTTGTCCTTCCATGAATGGCTTATTTCACTCCGCATAAGGTCCTAAAGGTTCATCCATGTTGTGGCGTGTGTCACAATTTCATTCCTGTGTAAGGCTGAATAATCCATTGTGTGTGTATACCACACTTAGTTTATCCATGCACCTGTCAATGGACACTTGGGTTGTTTTTACCTTTGGCTAATTATGACTAATGCTGCTATGA
>NW_005283463.1:0-470 GCF_000412655.1 Myotis brandtii
TTCCCACCCCCCCACACCTCTCCCCATCCTGTTCATGCCCTGGGCCTGCAGAATGCCCACCACACAGTGGGTGCTCAGACATGTGTGCTTGTCTCTCTGCTCAGGAGACTGAGGAAGGCTTCAGGGACAGGTGACATTTAAGTTGTCTCTTGGTGGCAAACGTGGAGGATCTGGACAGGAAGACACTGTGATGACAAGAGAAAAGGAGGATATTTCGGGTTGTGGACGTAGCAGACCAGAGTGACCGGCGTGTAAGAGGGTGGAGTGAGGGTGGCGGTCAGGGAGGGGGAATCTCATGACCTGGCATTTTAGGAACCCGCCCCACTGACCCTCACAGGCCCTCATGGCCAGCTCTGAGATTTCATAGAAACATTCACTGGTCATCTATTCTCTGCCAGGCCCTCAGCCAGGCGCTGGACATGGAACTTAAGAGACATCTATAATGATAAAAGCGTAATATGCTAATTAGA
>NW_005283464.1:0-470 GCF_000412655.1 Myotis brandtii
AACAACATGAGGTTTAGTGATAAACTGACTCATACTCTAAAATTCTATCCTTTCTTTGTCACCTGAGAGACACGTGACTGATCCTATAGGTATCAGCATGAAAGGATTGTTGTGTTAAGAAGGGAACTGTTTGAGACGGAGGTGTTCAAGAACCAAGACAGACTGTCCAATCTCAGAGGGAAGGTTGGCATGGGAGAGTGGATAGGAAGAGATTAACCAAAGAACTTGCATGCATAACCCATGGACACAGAAGATAGTGTGGTGAAGGTCTGGAATGGGGAGGGTGGGTGCAGGCTAGAAGGGGTCAATGGGGGAAAATAAGGGGGGCATTGGTAATACTTTCAACAATAAAAATGAGATTTAACTATTTCCATTAAGGTCATAGCTTTGCAGAAAGATAGGTGAGAAAAAATAATTTAACTTTGAAAATTATCCCATCTAATAACAGAATAATATGCAAATTAACCGTC
>NW_005283465.1:0-470 GCF_000412655.1 Myotis brandtii
GTTTCATGTTCCCAAGGCGTGCGGGCCCCTCTACGCCTACCGATGCGGCCACCTGCACTACACGACCGGCATCTGCTCTGACGTCAGCCCCTCGTTCCAGGTGGTGAACTCCATCGCCCCTGTGCAAGGTACAGGCGGGCGCCTGCTCTCTGGTGTCTGACAACCCGGGCTGAACGAGACAGTGTGCGCGCAGGAGCGGGCCTCAGAGCCTGAGCTGTCTGCTCCGCTACCAGCATGACCAAGTTAGGGAAAGGTTGGCTCTGCCCACAGACATCCAAACCTCACGGCTATTTTGGGAACTGATATTAGTGTAAACAACCCTCCACAGAATGGTGCTTAAACACCCCGGCGGGAGCTGTCAGGTTGGTTTATGTAAAGGGTGAGCCTGTTGGAGGCTGGTGGCCTCGTGTGAAACATGCCCAGAATGAGAGCTGTCCTAAAGGGTGTCCCAAAATTCACGCAAGATTTGA
>NW_005283466.1:0-470 GCF_000412655.1 Myotis brandtii
CACGGGCCAAATAAATGAGGCATGTGGCCCGCGGGCCTCGAGTTTGACATGCTTGTATTAGAGTGCAAGTAGGATAAAATCAAGCCCTAGAACGGGTACTCTTCTTTGAGGATTAGAGCAAGCATCTTCTATGTGAGACTGATTTTCTTACGTGGAGTGCGTCACCTCATCCTTTGTAGCACCACAGTGCTCAGTGAACTCTCCTGTCATCGTTCGTAGTAATATTAGCATCGATGGGAGAAATGGGCAGCTACTGAGCAAGGAGCTCCCGTGGTGGCTTATTTTTTCTGTTTTGCAAAATCCTCAGCATGAGAAGTAGTGTTCATCCAAAACACTGTTGCATTAAATTGTTGAGCGGATAGTACAGTTTCCCTGCTCTTCAGTAGCTTATAACCTAAATTTGTTTTTCATTGTTTTTTGTTAACTTTTTGTTTGTTTCTACAGGGTGATATTTTGGGGAGGCAAAGGGA
>NW_005283467.1:0-470 GCF_000412655.1 Myotis brandtii
AAGCCCTGGAGTGGATGGCGGTGGTGGCTGCTCAGCGCTGAAATGGACTTTAAACGGTCCATGAGGTGTTATGTACATTTCACCGCACGCTTTAAAAAGAGAAAGGGGATTGCATTTATCCAGTTTCAAAAAATATCGTAAGCGCCACACAAGGGTAGGTTGTGTTCATTCAGCTGCCCCAAATTCGGTTCCTCTTTTCTTAAAATATTCTTTTGATCCACCTTCTGGACCAACAGAGGGGCCAACCCTAAAGCCTCAGACTTGCCCATGGGCTCCAGAGCCTCCTGGGCAGGCCTCCCTGGGCAGGCCTCACTGCACAGGCTGTGTTCGCCACAGAAGCTCTCCCACCATTGGAGAATTCAGATACCAAACTGTGACTGCACCCAGATAAGGGTGATAGATTTTATAAATAACACATTTTTTAAAAGGAATGTAGGCAAAGAGGTTTGCTGAGGTTTCTGCAGGCCACG
>NW_005283468.1:0-470 GCF_000412655.1 Myotis brandtii
ATAAATATCCAAATGGCCCTTGGCAGAAAAAAAGGTCTCCACCCCTGAATTAAAGCAACAGGAAAGGCAATAAATGGTGCTCAATTCAGGTGGGACTTGATCTGGAGGCTTAAAGATCTGAGTTCCTCTTACTTTGCCTTTTCATAGTAAAAGCTTCATTCCATTTGTGTAATGGAATCTCCTTTTCTTTAGTTGCCACCAGAATTCCAGCCAATGCTTCACAGTGATTGATTAATGTCCAATTTATCCATGTATTGCCCATCACTGGAGGTGTAAAATAGACATGCTGTGGGAGAAGGGAGTTGCTAGATTATGGAGGATGAGGATTTTCAAGACCATTCCTTGTCTCATTTAATTTAATTCCGGGACTTTTTTTTTTCTGTACCCAAGAATGGATAGAGAATGAGATCCCCAGAGGTGGAGACTCTTAGAGATCTGGGCATTGCAGTCATTGAATATGGGGAGGGAGG
>NW_005283469.1:0-470 GCF_000412655.1 Myotis brandtii
TACAGGGGGTTGTATGTATGTCTCTCAATCATGTCACTGGGAACCCATTTGTGATAGCTCTACCACATCCACCTGACAACAAACAAATCAAAGATAAAAACTCTGACTGTTTTATTTTCAATTTCCACAAAAAAAATGTTTAAAATACACTTTCCTGACTCAATACACATCACTACCTGTAATAAGCAGATGTGAATGAGTATTGTAATAAAAAGATGCACTGGGCGAGATGTACTGGTGGCAAAAGCTCCCTGCCCAAAATCTATTCTAAAAACTAGTTGGAGTTGTGAAGAATAATCAAATGGGACCTTCCCTACTATCTAATTTTGACTAGAGTGGCACAGAGTTAAAAGCTAAACTGTGTCTAGCCTGAGCTGGGGAAGAAGGAAGGTAAAAATTATAACATTTTTGAAATGTTTTTATTAATTGACTAATTTGAGAGAGAGAAGAAGGGGGAGAGAGAGAGAGAG
>NW_005283470.1:0-470 GCF_000412655.1 Myotis brandtii
ACCTTGGTGTATTGGGAAGACACTCTAACCAACTGAGCTACCAGCTAAGACTCCCCATGTAATTCTAATGTTGCAGCTGGGGTTTGAGAACCACTGATCTAGAAAACAAAGAAAGAACAATTGTTATTTGAAAAAATATATAATAACTTTCCAATTAAAAGTGGCTAACTACATGTTAGGTCTTGGATAAAGCTCAATTCACACTTCTATTTGGTTATGCAGACACACACACCATACATGAAAAACCTCTGGAGAGATTAATAAAGTGAGACTGCAGACAATCTTCAGGATATGATGCAGTTTTTCTAAAAAAAAATTCTAATCTAAAATATCTCAATAAGTGAGGTAGCAGTATATTTTGAAATGACTAGCTTTAATTTCAAATATTCTTATATTGTTATTTACTTAATTTCCTTAATTTGAGGTCACCAGATAAAATATAGTATGAGACATACTTATACTTATTTAAA
>NW_005283471.1:0-470 GCF_000412655.1 Myotis brandtii
TTTACTACTTAGAGGAACATACATCTACACATGCAATTCGCCTATTATTCATTGAGATATTTTCTATAGCAGACATTGTTTTAGGACATGTTCTTTATATGGAATATAGTGGAGAACAAGATAGTAAGGGTACTGCTGATATGAAGCATTCAATTAGGGATAGCGAAAATAAGCAAAACTATATTAAAATACAAGTAGAAAAATTGATGAGTGCAATGCTGAGTAATGAAATGATTTTGTACAGGCAGCCAGGGTACATACTTATATTGGGAGGTCAGAGGATATGTTCTTAAACTGTAGTCTGAACAGTAATGAGAATCTATACATTTACCATTCAGAGGTACCATTCCAAGCACAAGGAACAGGCACCACAAATACCAAAATTGTAGAAGGTTCTCAGCAACATCGAAGAAACAGGAGAAATCCAGGGTGGCTGAAACATGAAGAATGAATCAGACATCTCTTACTCC
>NW_005283472.1:0-470 GCF_000412655.1 Myotis brandtii
AATACGTTCTCCCTCTCTCTCAGCCTACAAGGGAGGAGCCAGTCACACAGCTACCAGCGCCAGGGCCAGAACCCACGCCCGGGTCTCCCGACCCTGTCAGGGCAATCGGCTAGAATTCCTCGGTCTATGGTCACCTGCCCCCAACTGTCTGGACCATACCCCGGGCAGGATCCGCCTCCCTTTCCCAAGGGAAGGCCCTTCCCAGCCCCACCCTGGCCAGCTCCTTCCCCCAGTCAGGCCTCAGCTCAAATATCCCCTCCTCCCACCGGACACAGCGCCCGGGACACCTGTGCCCTGCGCCCGCCCGGTGTGTTCCCCTCGGCGCCTGGGCGGCTGTGGAAAGCGCCGTGGCTATTGCAGACCTGACAGCGTCTCCCACAAGGAGCACAGAGTCCTGCGGGTTTTGTTTCAGCTGTTGCCTCAGTGCCTCGCACGCAGTAGCTGCTCAATAAACATTTATGGTTCAAGGA
>NW_005283473.1:0-470 GCF_000412655.1 Myotis brandtii
AAAGGGACTTCACCTAGGAAACAGCTGAGATTTGCAAGATAAATAAAAATTAATCAAGTAGATACATTGGAGAAGTGAAACCAAGAAGTGAAACCATTCAGAGTTCGGGAGAGCAAGGTGTGGCAAAGCAACTCTAAGTCCCAGGGAGTTGGTGAGAAAACACTAAGGAGTTTAGAGTTTAGGTTATAATGAACCAGTGAAGCACTGTTATCAGAGGTGTATGTGAGAAAGCTCACTCTGGAAACATCATGGTAGAGGGATTAAAATAATGTTAAAATAGGAGACCAGTAGTTGAGAAAGCAGGAAAGCCTGTGAGCTATGTAGAATATTCAGTGCTTGGCATGAAGCAATAGTAGTAGAGACAGAATTATGATGAAAAAAACCCCCATCAATAACATCTATGTGGTTATTATAGGACTTACTAACTTATTGAATAGTAGGGTTAAGAAAGGGGGAAGAATGCAGATTGA
>NW_005283474.1:0-470 GCF_000412655.1 Myotis brandtii
GTGATGGTCAATTTGCATGTTACCACTTTATTATATAGGATAATAAATTGATGAAGCCTTATTGAGTATGTTCTTTTCAGTTTAAAACAAATTCAGTATGTTTATTGGAATTTAATAACTTTAAAATGGGACAGTGTCTTATAAATTACAACTCAATTCCAAATTTTAAAAATTAAAACAAAACAGAAGAGGGTAATATATTTTTTGAGTACAAAACAAAAGAAGAAAAAAATAATTCTAGATTTTATCTCTTTTACTAGTATTTATTTTGCTTTTGAAGAATGATTTGTAAAGGAACAATACAAATGAAAGATTGCCTCACCTACCAAATTGGTGATGATAATGATGATAATAATAATATCCAGAATAGGTAAGAATACAGTGAAACAGGCATGATCATAAAAGCATAAATTAGTACAAACTTTTTGAAGAGGGCAATTTAATAATATGTGTCAAATGTCTTAAAAGGT
>NW_005283475.1:0-470 GCF_000412655.1 Myotis brandtii
TCCTGAGGCACAGGAGCCATGGAAGGGAGTTCAACAGGGAAGAACACTCTGAGTCTCTCCTTTTGATTAGTTCTGTTTAAACTGTTTGGCCCTCATCTCTGGGGCTAAGTAACATTCATTTTCCAGAAGGCATTCCTGAAACAAATCTTATGTAACCCAGACCATACAGACACACAGTACACAATCCACACAACAGACATAACCACACTCACCGTGCCAAATGCACACCACACACCACATGTCTCCTTACACCTGACACACACCACTAAACTCATACACCACATACCATACACCACCCAGAACATTCCATATATCACAGATGAGGAAAACACAGATACACAGAACTCATACCATGCTATGCCTTCACAATAAACACAAAATACATACATTATACATTCATACCTCACATCACATACCACCCATACTATACACACCATACAAACATATCATATCATATAATACTAGAGGCC
>NW_005283476.1:0-470 GCF_000412655.1 Myotis brandtii
AGATAAGAAGACATAAGTGATATAAAGACAAAATAAAATGTAGAATAAGACTTCATAAAGCATTATAGGTGCTTTTGCTTAGTGTGAGTAGTTAATCAATGTTTCCTCAGTAGATAATTAAAAGATCGAGCAGGAAAACTCTTCCAACCAATTGCATCTTGATACTTGTAAATGTCCATTGAGTGAATTGAGAACAATCTAAAATGCACTTGGCATGTAGATAGATATGTGAATATGTACACAAGCAAGGTTAACACAGAGGAAGGAAGTCATCTCTATTCCACTCTAGGGAGGGTATACGATTGAAAGTGAACACTGAAATCATTTTTAATGGTACATAATGTATTCATTTGACATTCTCAATCATTGCCTCTGAGTTTATGTTATCACAAACAGAGCTATCACAAAATCCTTGTGATCGTGTCTTTAAGACTTAAGTGAGAGTTTCCGTTTGCTACAATATCCAGGTG
>NW_005283477.1:0-470 GCF_000412655.1 Myotis brandtii
AGAGGTTTGTGGATAATAAAATCACTTCCAACCCAAACTGACCCACAGGTACAAGTCCAGATCCAATTAATCTGACATTAGTCAATTCCGTGCTGCAGTCCAGGTGTCGGAAAATTTACTTTGGGCCGAGCCTCACCAGAAAACTCTCCTGCCAGTGGCTCTGCAGCGCGTTTCTTTGTATGACAACCTCAGCGCCCGGCACTCCAGTCCTGGAGCCCATCCTACAGGCTCTTAACGGGTGGATGTAGTTCAAGGTCCTCCAAGTATATATCATTGTCCAATTCACATAATATGTTAATAACCGTGGGCTATTATGTTGATTTATTCAAAACGGCTCACAGCAGACATGCCGATTCTTTGGGCTGTTCTCCGACTCTGTGTTCCAATACATCACACTTACAGTAAGGTTAATGCGCGCTGCCCGGGCTTCCCATCAGGACGCCCAGGACCGGCGGTACATTCAATGCTCA
>NW_005283478.1:0-470 GCF_000412655.1 Myotis brandtii
CCACAAATGAGTGAGATCATGTGGTATTTTCCTTTCACTGCCTGGCTTATTTCACTTAGCTAGATTCTATTTTTTAAGTTAACATTATTTCATGGGCATTTTTCCATGTCCTTATACTTTCTTCAAAATATTTTTAATGGTCATATGGACATATTTTTCTTTAACCACCTCCCATATTATACACTTAGGTTGTTGCCTTTTTTTGGGTAATTATAAAAAGTGATGCAATGACTGTCCATGTACATAAATCTTTGATTGCTTTTTTATTATTTCCTTAGGACAGATTCCTGTAAGAGGATGACTTGGACAGATTTTTTGGCATTTCTTCAAATCCGGGGTGGGAAAAGGTGTTCCGATATGGGGCACGGATTTCAGTAATAGAAAAACTCAGAAAAGTTAGAGATCTGTATGGTCTGAGTAAAACACAAAATAAAACAAAACAAGACAATCAGGGAAGACTTTGTTAAGGA
>NW_005283479.1:0-470 GCF_000412655.1 Myotis brandtii
GTAGAAAAAGGAATAAAACCATTGACAATAACCCCCGAGGGCTGGCAGGGAGAGGGTGCAGAAATGACTATCCCGACCTCTGTCTGCTCTGATTTCTGACCACTGGCCACACAATCAAAAGCCAGAACACAAAGGTGAACCGGTCCAGACGTCAGCCCCAGAGGATAGAGCAGGAGAGAGAATGTTAGAGAATGGATGTGGAGGAGCAAAAGCAGTCTGAGCAGCATGCTTTCCAATTCTTGCTAAAGGCAGATTGGTGTCTGCAGCTTATAACAAGGCAAACTGTTAGAGCTAACAAAACGAAGTTCAAAGAGGTCAGGTTACTTTCTGAAGGTCACATAGGTAATACACGTAGTACTTGAAAACAAACATAATAAAGGAAATTCAAAAGTCCACAACAAGCCCGGCCAGTGTGGCTCAGTGGTTGAGCATAGACCAATCCCCAGTAGGGGGTGTGCAGGAGGCAGCCA
>NW_005283480.1:0-470 GCF_000412655.1 Myotis brandtii
TGCATGGGATGACACTCAACCAGCTGAGCCACACCGGATGTGCTAAGCTCCATGTTGAATACAGCTATCAGGGAACTGTCCTTAGGCAGTGTTCAGATGCGCCAGAATTTGATTCACACTGACCTGGGTGGTGTGAGAAAGAGAGGGCGCTTCAAAGAGCGGGAAAGAAGGAGATCCAAACCCCCCACCCCCCGCCCCCAGCTCCATAGGGAGCTACCCCACGCTGGAATGCCTGACACTTCCACTTCCTGGAGAGAAGGGAAGAAGTATCCTTCAAGTAGCTCCTCAAGTCTTCACTTAGTTTCTTCCTAGGCACAGGCTCCCCCTAGTGGTTCCTCTTGTCACAGCCAGCTGCACCCACTACCTTAAACCTGCATACACTTGACCATTTCTTAAGGACAGAGGAAGCCTCTGGAGATGATAAATTAATGTTCTCTGAGGACAAGAAAGGAGGAAGGGGATGAGAGGTG
>NW_005283481.1:0-470 GCF_000412655.1 Myotis brandtii
TTAGCTCCTGCGTTGACTCCGCACACCTGTGCAACTCCAGTGTCTGGAGAAAGGCTCCCCCGGGCGCTGCACGAGCTGGGAGGCCGGGGCCGATCTTTCTCCAGCTGCCGCAGCAGCTCGGACACCCGAGCCTGTGGGTGAGTTGAACCCACCCACCCTTTCTTCTCCAAAGTGACTTCTCAAAAACTCCGGTGCCTATCCTTGTCTACAAGGACTTCCGGTACCAAGAATGAGCCGACCGGGCGCAGCCTGCCTGTGCGACGTGACCCAGAAGACGCAGCTCTGTCCCATGACCTGTGCGGCGACGGCTCAGGACCCGCATTCGCACCAGACGCTCCTGTTGTGTTGGCTGCTGTCACTGTTCTATTTGACGGTCCAGGGGCTCGGAGGGCAGTGCCCCTGACGACATTGTCAGGTTCTGCTTGTTTTGTTTTTAAACATGTTTTTATTGATGTCAGAGAGGAAGGGAG
>NW_005283482.1:0-470 GCF_000412655.1 Myotis brandtii
AAAAGGAAATTAAAAGCAACTAAGGACGATGAAGGTGGTGATGGTGATGGTAATTGCTCATGTTCCATTCCACCACAGCTACTATCTTGAAGAGCAACATGACAGAAGCTGTTCAAGGACCTGCTTCACTTAAGGCAACAAAACTTCAAGAAGGGCCTCTGTCAGACCTGGAGAAACTTCTAATGCCCTGATGGAAGGCCAGACGCCGTGCGTAGCCCTCTCAGCACCAGGACCATCACAGCCAAAGCAGAAGGTGTGTTTGTGATGCTAACAGGCTGGACCTGCCTGTGGTGTTGAATGTACTGCCAGCTCTGGGTGGTTTCAGTGATCCAGGAATTGTCATTCATTACACAGTATGAAAGTGCGTGGTGGCGATTCTGGGAGTGCAGATGTGAAGGCGGCTAAAGAATTTTTGGAAACTCCAGAGGTGCTGATTGTGGAGGGAAATTACCTGCCAGAGCAAATATTCC
>NW_005283483.1:0-470 GCF_000412655.1 Myotis brandtii
TTCATAGGTCATTGCTCAACCACTGAGCCACACCGGCTGGGCCAAATCATCTCATTTTAATCTCACAGTCATCCTTTGAGGAATCCCATTTTGTGGATGCAGTCACTGAGGTCTGGAGAGGTCAACTCTCTTGTCAAGGTCACAGAACTTGAAGGCGTCCATGGCCTTGGGACTTTCAAGACCAAGGCGAGCCAGTCTCCAGGACACAGATCCCAGAGGAGCCAGCCCCTCTGCAGCTGGCCTCTCCCCCCGGTGGGCAGCACAGGCCTGTGAGTCGGTCCCATGAAGTGGCCAAGGGCTGCCTTCTCCTCTCCCCTCCCAGCAGTGGGAGGACTGGTCCTCCTGCCTGTAGACACCACTAGTAAATCAACTGCCACATTAATTCTGAACCATCAGCATCCCCTGCCCCGCCCCCCTCCACCCGGAGAAAGTCTGAGGCACAGGCACGGAGACGAATGTCTCATTGATCT
>NW_005283484.1:0-470 GCF_000412655.1 Myotis brandtii
CAGGATCCAACCAAGGATTACATGTTGCATTTGGTTGTCACAACTCTTTAGTCTCCTTTAGTCTAGATCAGCCACCCACACATTTTTGTTTTATTTCGTTTTGTTTGTCTTTCATGACATTGACATTTTCAAAGATCGTAGGCCAGCTGTTTTACAGTATGTCCTGCAATCTGGATTTGGCTGATGATTTCTTCATGATTAGATTTAGGTCAAACATTTCTGGCATGAATTCTACATCAATGATGTTGTATACTTTCCGTTGCATCAGGTTTTCTAGTTACACTAAGTTATCTTTTACTCGTTTTATCACTGTAGGCACTAAGCAAGCTTCAGCCAATAAATAAAATATTCAAAACAATAAATGCATTTAATGTTAAAAACAGCTACCATGAGCACCAGGCATAGTGCCAGACATTTAAAATATATTATCTGCCCTACTTGGTTTGGCTCAGTGGATAGAGTATCAGCCT
>NW_005283485.1:0-470 GCF_000412655.1 Myotis brandtii
AAAAAAAGAATATCATACAGTTATAAAAATTTCAGATTTGTGATCTGTGCTATGAAGAAAACAAAGCTGGATGGAATAGGATAGAGAATGATGGTGAGGGTAAAGAAGACTCTTAGATCCAGCGATCAGGCAAGGCCTTTTGAGGGTGTGGTCTTTGAGCTGTGGCCTGAGGGTTGAGAAGGAAAATCACATGTGATTAGAAAACAGAAATATCAAGAAAAGGGAAAGCACACAATAAATGCCTGAATATTGCATGATTCAAAAATTACAAGAAGGTCATCATTATAGCTGAAAATTATTAAGAAGGGGGAATAGAGAGATGAGAGACAATGGAGTTGTAGGCAAGAAGCAATGATAAATGATAGTATTTATATTAATGGTAAAAGAAAGCAAAGAAAAGTTTAAGTAAGGGCATGATATTGTCTAATATATATTTTTTGAAAAATTACTTTGGCCATTCTGTAAAGATC
>NW_005283486.1:0-470 GCF_000412655.1 Myotis brandtii
AGAGAGAGAGAGAGAGAGAGAGAGAGAGATCCTGAAAAGTGGGCCCAGGGCCTTCTGGTGGGGACAGTGAGAGATAGAGGAGGGCCCAAAGTGAGGCATGAGGTCTGGGGTCTGGTGGAGGCAAGGACACCTGGCTGGGACCAGTGTGAGGACAGATCCAAGGCCCAGGAGGAGTGAAGGCATTGTGAACAGGAAGGGTGGTGGCAGGTGGGGGACCAGCAGTGGGGGTGGGCCCATGCCAAGGGCCAAGCTGGCCTGGAAGCACCTTTCACACATCTAAACCCTCAAATCCCCATGGATGGTGTGGAGCCTAATGTGCTGTTTGTCCCTCTATTCATACATTAAAAACACCAGCACAGCCCAGCTGGTGTTGCTCAGTGGTTGAGTGTCAACTTATCAACCAAGAGGTCATGGTTCGATTCCCAGTCAGATCAGGGCACATCCCCAGTAGGGAGCCTGCAGGAGGCAGC
>NW_005283487.1:0-470 GCF_000412655.1 Myotis brandtii
AAGTACAATAAGTACTTTAAAAATTTAAAGTGATAAGTTGTACTCACCCCAATAAGTACAATAAAAATTTAAAAATAATAAATAAAAGAAAAAATGAAAAACAGATACCCTAGGTCCCTGAAAAGCAAATGGTCTTTGAGTGGGTTTGTGTCTTCAACACTGGGACTATTGCATCTGTCTGGTTCCAGACGAAGTGGCCAGCAGCCTTGGGCTGCCATTTTAAGCTACAGTCACGTCATCTCAGTGACCTGGTGGGTGTGATTTCTTATTCTTCCTTTCCTACTAAGTATTACAAGGAAAACCTGCATATTTATGGGCTATTCTATGTTTTGAACATGAAAATATAAAGCTTGTATAAATCACCTGCACCATGTCTGAGCCATAGGTGATGCTCATAAGGTGGCATTATTACCATCATTATCCTAAACCTTTGCAATCTGGCTGCTTTTCCATAGTTCCCTCTGAGAGAG
>NW_005283488.1:0-470 GCF_000412655.1 Myotis brandtii
TGGTCTGGTTTCCTCGAGGCGTCTCTCTCCTCCCAGTTCCCCGCCTTCTTTCCCTGGCTGAGCCCCCCCCGTTTGCCAGGGCAAGAAGTCACAGGAGGAAAAAGGGCGTTTCGCCTGTTTTGTTTTTCACACTTTCCTGAGATATAATTAACATCCCATAAAATGCACACATTTTAGGCCTACAGTTCAATGACTTTTAGTGAATTCACGGAGTTTGTACTTGGGCCAGGCAGTGGTTTCATAGCTATAACAATACAGGCACAATTCACAAGAGGAAAGCTGGTAACTGGACTTCATCAAAATTAAAACGTTTTGCTCTTCAAAAAGAGATTCAGAGAATGAACACACAAGCCACAGACTGAGAGGAAGCACTGCAGAGCATTTATCTGGAGAAGTACGACACACAGGATTCCTGAAGAACTCTCGGACGTACGAACCAAGAGAAAAAAACGGGCAAAAGATTTGGATGC
>NW_005283489.1:0-470 GCF_000412655.1 Myotis brandtii
GTTTGACCAGGGGGCAGGGCCAGCCAGCCAACTGCCCTTAGCCCCTCCCCCTGGCCGGCCCGGCATGATGGGCCAATCAGGCCAGACTCCACCCATGAAAGAATTCATGCACCAGGCCTCTAGTGTCCTATAATGAGGACATAATGAAAAGACCACATATAATGGCATGACCACATACTACAAGTGAATAAAATGCAGGGATGGAAATATCTATCATCCAAGTTCTTAGTCTAGTTATACCTAAGGTAACATTACTGATGAGATTAATTTTATGAATGAAAACCACGCACAAACTGTTGTCATAGTATTAAATTATTCGCATCAAAATGTTTAGTATAGTCTAGACATGACAAACTATCCTGGATACCAGCTTCTAAGAACACACTGCATTCTGAGAACCACTCAGCTCTGAGGTTAATCAAGCCCCCCATGAAGACCCACAGGGGGCCCTACCCTTCCTTCTCAGAGAT
>NW_005283490.1:0-470 GCF_000412655.1 Myotis brandtii
AAGGTGAATGGGCAGGGAATGTTCCAGTGTCATTAGGCTATCCTTAAATGAAAGGAATGTTAACTGTTGTCTACTAGTAGTTACATGTGTAGTTAGCATCAACTATGCAAATGGCTGGTTTGTTTGGAAGGAGTTAGTACTCAAGGTGTCAGGGATTGCAGATGCTCCAGAGTGGCAAAAACTCAAACGTCTCAGATGCAGAGATGTCACCCTGGAATTTGTCCCCGTAAGAGGCTTTCCACAGTCGTGTGGTCCCAAGTTTCTGCTGCCAATACTACTACCACTCCTGCCACAGACCTGAACTCCCCCTCAAAGTCTAAGTGAGGTTATAGGAAGTCGGGAATTATTTCCAACTTTGGGAATCCAACGCTCACTCTCTGTCAGGTCTACAAAGTTATCCAGTACCCAAGAGGCAGGTTCAAATGCTTACCTGACTCTGTGCTGGAGGAGGTCATTACTGCAGGTTGACC
>NW_005283491.1:0-470 GCF_000412655.1 Myotis brandtii
CGACCCATAGGTTGAGAACCGCTGCCTTAACTGCTCATGTCCATCTTCCCAGTGACCTCCAAAATGGTGAATATATGGAGATCTTAAATGCCCTTTCTATAGCACTCAACACTGTTGAGAAAACATTTGTACTAGAAAACCTGCATTCTCTTTACCAAAAGGCAGTCATCATGCTTTTCCTCCCTCTCCACTCCCAACCCCTTCACGGTAACCACCATTGGAAAAGCCAATGATCCAGGACTGGGACTTCTCTCTTTCTCATCTCACTTCCATGTGGTTTTGGCCTGGCTGGCTCAGTCCTTTAATTAAATTGCAATCATATGCTTGCTGATTCCAAATGCATAGCTCCAGCCTAGACCCTAATCCTGACACTCCAGATTTGTAAATTCATCTGATGGCCCGACATCCATATTTGGATACTTGACAATCTTCACACATTGATATGTCCAAAACCCAACTCCCCCCTGTCT
>NW_005283492.1:0-470 GCF_000412655.1 Myotis brandtii
AAATTTCATGCACCAGGCCTCTAGTTTATATATATAATGCATGTGACCTGAGGTACACTCTCCAAAATATCAGCAATGGTTATATCTAGGTGCTGAGATATTATCGTTTAGATGGTCCCCTTTTATGTTTTGCTAATTTTCTACAACAAATATTTAATTTGTTTGTAATCAAAAGATGAATAATTTTAAATAATTATGTAGCAAA
The DNA here is from genome assembly GCF_000412655.1 of Myotis brandtii. Classification (NCBI taxonomy): domain Eukaryota; kingdom Metazoa; phylum Chordata; class Mammalia; order Chiroptera; family Vespertilionidae; genus Myotis; species Myotis brandtii. Next base: position 206 of record NW_005283492.1, read on the forward strand.
TTCATCAATCAAGAAAACACACACAAAATTACTCTTGATTGCTATAGCCATCATTCTGGAGACCTGCAGCACATATTTTTATCTTGAGTGATAATCAAGTATTGTCACTATATATATATGTTTCTACAATAGTTCCATAACATTTAATATTACAGCTGTCAATGGTGCAAAATCATTCCTCTCAGAAATAGGAACAAATGTCTGACATATATGTCTGTCATATCTATATACTAGAAATAAAACAATAACTACAGCAATAGAAAAA
>NW_005283493.1:0-470 GCF_000412655.1 Myotis brandtii
TTGGGGAGCTAACAGGTGGGAGTGCAACACCCAACTATGGAGTTCCCAGCTGATCTGGGCTTAGTTTATCCACCATGCCTGCTATAGAGACCCAAGTGAATTATCCCAGACCCATGCTGACTCAAGGAGTGGTGTACTTCAGAGATGTTGTGGTGTGAATGTAAGCTTTCCTCCAGAGTTCACAGGGACACTGACTGGATAGGTCAGCTATGTGCAATTAGAACATCCAGCTGCCAGTCTCACTGCTGTGTAAGCAAGAAGACCTGTAAGTACACACTGGACACATATTGTTATCAGACTTGGGTGGTTACTAACTCCTCCCGACTCATTACCCACAACTTGGAAGGATACTGCTCATCTTCAACAATTTACTTAGCAATATTATGTGTCTGCTATGTGTCAGGAATAGTTCTAGGCAATGGAGACATAGCAGTGAGCAAAAATGTAAACCATTGTACATGTCAATTATG
>NW_005283494.1:0-470 GCF_000412655.1 Myotis brandtii
GGTACATTTTGTGCTGATGAGCTCCCTGGGAAATATCTCTTCTTCATTCCCCAAACCACTGCCCCATTCAGACCTGCTTCCTCTCTCCCTAGAACTGGCCACGGCCTACTCACCAGGGCCCCGTGCTGTCCATCTCTCCCACCCCCATTTCTGCCCAGCGATCTTCTAACAAGAATGTGGTCAAGATGAGGAATAAGGATGTGATCAGGACTCCTCTGCTTAACCACTCATGATGTTCCTTTTCCCCTTCGATGCTTGGCGCTTCCTTCTCTCCCTGCTTTGCCTCCGTTCCGCCCTTCCCTGCCCTGTTCTCGTGAGTCAACCATACCTGGCTAATTGCATTGCCCCACGCCTCTCACTTGCTGTGGATGCCTTCCATATTTTAAAAAATTTAATCAAACAAATCAAAGTTATGTGTGTATAACAGAATAAAACCTTTCAGTCTGCAGGCTGGCGCTCTATCCACTGAG
>NW_005283495.1:0-470 GCF_000412655.1 Myotis brandtii
TCTTTCCATAGTTGATCTGTTTTGTCTTTGCATCTGGATACTTTTATCTGTTTCTAATTCTGTCCATATTATAAATGTACACTCCTCTGAATCACAACTTCCAGATGATGATTTTCTCTTAAAGTCACTAACGAGAGGTTTTCTTTTACATCTTACAATATCATTCTATCTTCTTCAACTATACTTATGCAGTCTAAACATCTAGAATGGGGCTTAGGATTTCAGGAGTGGCAAAGCTCTCAAGTCTGTTATCTATATTCCTGTGCTCATTTTCATCTGAATATATGGGTTTCATCTGCTCTTCAGTGAACATGAAATTTCAAAATCATTTGGTTTTCAACACTCACAGGTACTTTCCTCCAAGGGACCATCTTGCTGGAGAAGGTGAGCTCTTGTACTGAGGTGGCTAGGCTACCACAGGCCCCTCAGATGCTGATAGAGCATCGGCCTGCAGACTAAAGGGTCCCAGG
>NW_005283496.1:0-470 GCF_000412655.1 Myotis brandtii
CATAGGGAGTCCCAAAGAAATGACATCTGATCACTCCCCGTTTTGTGGTGGGAAGAGAACAACAAATAAGAAATACTCTGCGTGAAGAACTGAACATGGGTAACTTTGTAGGAACGAGATAGCAGAGCAGATAAATTTACTGAGCCAACCACATAGAAAATCACATTAATCATCAAGAGTTACCAGATTTCTTATCATTCCTTCTGAACAGTTAGGCTGCTTCCTTTTTTATACCTGAAACTTACGTTGAAAATAAACTTTTCACTCATTGTTGAAAGCCTGACCTATGGTTTGACAGCTCACACTTCAATGTTTAGGTATGAAGGTTGTACTAGGGGCTTAATATGGCTTTAACTATTAGATACCCACAGGAAAAGAAAAAAAAAAGTAGACTGTTTTTTAACACATGAATATGAACAATCCCTTATAGTATGAAATTTTGAGAAGCACTTTGCAATTCCTTTTTTTTT
>NW_005283497.1:0-470 GCF_000412655.1 Myotis brandtii
GTACTTAACATACATAAAAGAGTAAAATCAGTATAGTCCTTGTCCTTGAGGAGTGTACAGTCTTTTGGGGAGACAGGTAGTAAACCAATCAACCCATCCACTATCTTGTCAATTTGGCTGTGTGCTAACAGCACAGCAGCTCTGTTCTATAAAGCAGTCCTTAACCTAGTTTCTCATGGCAGCCAAAAATACTGGTTTTGAGTATGGACTTTGGAGTCAGAGAGAGCATCTGGGTTCAAATTCATGCTCTGCTAATTACCAGCTGTATGATTTTGAGCTGATGGTAATAACACTGGTTAATCAAGATGGAATGAGTAAACATTGTAAATTGCTTAAACTGTTTAGTATACCATAAATGAACTTGGGTGTTAATTAAATAAAATCTACCTTGATCAACTTCATGATCAGTTCCAGTCATCCAAGATGCTTACCATAGTTTAAACTTCCAGCTTTCAGTTTGACTGTCATTT
>NW_005283498.1:0-470 GCF_000412655.1 Myotis brandtii
CGCTCTATCCACTGAGCCAAACCGGTTCTGGCTGCATGAGACTGTTTACTGTTTCCTCAGGAGGGAAGGCTAGCATTAGGCTGACCCAGAGTTGATCTGGCAGCTTAACAGAGTGAGAGTGAGAGTGCTAGGTTGGCACTTCTTGGTTCTTTTGGACTTGCCCTCACGATTGCGATATGATTGCTGCTGCTCCATCCTTCACCTCGTAGCATCCAAAGCAGGAATTGGAGAAAGTGGGATGGTAGACGTTCAGTGGCTCTCTTCCATCCTCTGTTACTTTAATGAGGAAGGAAAAAGCTTTCTCAGAAGCCCCCACACGACCTCCCTCTTAATATCACGTTGGCCAGAAGTGGGTCATGCGTACATCCTTGGACCAGCCATCGGCAGAGGGAATTTGATTGCTTTGACCAATCAAGGTTCATCCCTTAGTGTTGGGTGTGAACGCTCTGATTCTTTTTCAAAATTGCCTG
>NW_005283499.1:0-470 GCF_000412655.1 Myotis brandtii
CATACACATTGCTTGGGGGTTCTGTTACCTGTTCAGCAGGTCTGAGTGGGTCCTGACAGTCTGTATTCCTAACAAGCTCCTAGGTGCTGCTGATACTGCTGATCCACAGACCATACTTTCAAAGCAAAGACAAAGAACAGTTTTCTTCTTTTTTAACATTCCCACCTCATGTCTTATTAAATAATGGCACTCACACTAAAACAAAACAAAAGCCATTCCAATTTCTGAGGCAATAAGACCTCAGAAATCATAGCTCTGGTTGGGGGAAAAGTTATACCAACAGCCCATTTCCTCCCACCTCACCCATACACATCCTGCTGCATCTCTCTTTCACCAGGCAGTTTTCTTAACTCAGATACCTGCTGTTATCATCTGCCCAGTCATATCCAGAAGAAGAGTCTCATAGCTGTGCTGGGAAAAGCAGAGTGGGAAAGGGGACAGGTAGACTTAGTAGACACCTTTGGGTAATC
>NW_005283500.1:0-470 GCF_000412655.1 Myotis brandtii
ACTCCAGTTGAATTTGTACGGGAAGTGTGAAGAAAGCCTGCCCCCGGGTGTGCCTGAAATGGAAGCCAGTATGGTGTCCCCAGGCATCTGGAGTGGAGCCCCCAGCACGGAAGCCAGAGCAGCAGGAGTGCATTCATTGCTTCTTCCTCCGAGAGGCTTGTTAACAAAGCTGCGTGCTTTCTGTTGAAAGGTCAAGTGCAGACAGACAGATCTGACAGAATAGAGTGGTTCCACATTCAAAGCCTGAAGGAGAAATGCCTGTCACTCCTTGCAGTAGTTGCCAGCAGCTGTCTGGTGCAACAGTGACACGTCCCTGGCCATTTTGAAGCTGAGCTGTAGACTGGGCTCAAGAGGGGCCCTTTGGGGTCCGATGATGGGGTAGGTTAAAGGGAGAGAACAGCATTTGCTTCATTTCAATAAATGGACATGTGATGTCCCCACTTCATCTTCTCCCTCAATATCACTGACAA
>NW_005283501.1:0-470 GCF_000412655.1 Myotis brandtii
CTCTAAAATCAATAATAGAAATATATTTTTAAAAAGTTTAATAAAAAAAGAAGAACAGTGTTTTTAGTTTTGAAAGTGACCCAGGGGTTGGACAACCCTCACCCAGCTGGTGGACAAATTTCCATGGCAACCGATTTTTAGGCAGCCATTGATTCCAGAGGCAGACAGTCTACAGAGCACTGATTTTCAGCCACGACTGCACATTATAGAATCATTGGGAAGCATTTAAAAAGAACTGAGGCCTGGGGGGTCTATCCCTGGAGGTTCTTATTTAATTGGTTTGGAAAAATAGTCACAACATCAAGGTTTTTTTAGGTTACTCGATTCTAGCATGCTAGTTGGTTGATAACCGCCACTACCAAATGTGATCTTTAAGGTTATGTATGGTTTATGCATTTTATACCATGGGAGAATTTCAAGGCATTTCAGCTATTGCAGATCTCTGCTCTTTTTTTTTCCTTTCTTCCTTC
>NW_005283502.1:0-470 GCF_000412655.1 Myotis brandtii
TGACTGAGGCTTAAATCTTGCCACCTAAGAACTTAGATCACAATAATATGGAAACCCTGACCCTCCAGAGCTGGAAATTATCCGTAGTTTCATCAATGTATAGTCCCACATCTAGAATTATCACATGCACAGTACACATAACACATATGAAAAACTGGAGTTTATGTCAACAAACACCAAAGCTTCTTAGTGTGTTATGAAGATTTTTAGTATATAGTGAAGACACAAGTGACTTTTGTGCAGTATTTGCCTGTGTCATTATAAGACAACATATAGTACAGAATAGCACACAGCTTTCTTTAGCTGCTGAAGAAAAACAAATGAAATGTGCATTTATGGCCCTACACAGTAGGCCAAACCAAGTCAAGTCACCACACACATATTCTCAAGCAGATGTAAAGGCTTTTATGAAGTCCAACCTATACTAAAAGCTAATACAAAAGCAACAATAACAACAAACAACCAAAAAA
>NW_005283503.1:0-470 GCF_000412655.1 Myotis brandtii
GTGCCTTGATACCACCCCAGAGAGTATGCTTCCTGTGGTCAGGGGGAGGGGCAGGCATTGGGATAGTTCTAAAGTGCAGCCAGAGCCGAGAGGCACTGCAGAACCAAACCTAGTGGCTTAGAGTCCCGCCCAGCCCTCCGGTGTTCGCCCAGGCCGGTGCCCACCTAGCCCCGCTCCTGGAGCACCTTGCTTCGTGGGTGAGACCACTTCCCCCTTAATATTCAGCTCCTGGGAACCTTCCTGACCCAACTTCCCAGTCTGAACCCAGAGCTTCCCTCTGAGTTCCCTCTGCTCCAGCCTATAGGGCATTTACACAGCAAATGTTAACTGTCTGCGCCACCTCAGACAGGTGGTGACTGCCATGGGGGGTCTTCACCTCTAGGCACCGGGCTGAGCACAGTGGCTCCTCCTTGATGATGCAATGAGTTTGTTGAATAAACGAATGAACAAGTGAATGAATGAATGAATGA
>NW_005283504.1:0-470 GCF_000412655.1 Myotis brandtii
TCTCCTTTTCGAAGACTCAAGTTGTGTCTGGTAATGGGTAGGTAGTGTCCTGAGAAAGTCACACTAACAAAAACGTACTTACGGGTGATGAACATTCAAGAATGACACTTTATTAATTTGTGTGGGAAATAGGACTGCCAGACCAGATATGCTCTGCCCAGGGTGCTCGCTCACTAACTTTGCCTTCTTCCTCTTAGTCTGAACCACTCACTGAGCTTTCTTTAACCCTTTGTAAAAGAAAAGCGTGTTTTTCCGTCTCTGTCAGTGGGTGTTTAGTTTGGAGAAGTCTCAGAAAGCAAGTAGTACTTTCAAAAGAGATAAAAATTCCTCCCCAGTCATTCTGCCTGTCAGGTTGTACTGTAGGCAGTGCTCTGCCCACTGGATGCGTTATGATATTCCAAAAGAGCAGGGGCAGCCACTCTCTGGAGAAACTCATCTTTCCTGGGACAGAGCTCCTGGGAACTACAAAG
>NW_005283505.1:0-470 GCF_000412655.1 Myotis brandtii
TGTTTCCGGTTCAATGACTTGGCATATTTAAAGGAACTTGCTGAAAATCCTTACGAATTCAAGTCTATAGAGCTCAGAGCACTATGTTAGCTTGATTGAAACTCTTAGAAGTCAAAATGATAGAAACTAATTGTATAGGAATGCATATGAAACGCTAGGAATACATGTACATACAGCATCAATGCCTGTGGGGTAGTGTTCAAAGACTTAAAACTCACTTTCTAACAGCTGTGAAATGACCAGTATACTGATTACGTTAAATTTCTGGTTTAATAAGTTGCGTTTTTAAAGTAACCTGCTTTAAACCTTCAAGGATTAAAGTCTATAGAGCTCAGAACACTATGTGAGTTTTGTTAAAACTCTTAAATTCAAAATAATAGAACCTGGATATGTATAAGAATGCATATGAAACACTATGAGTACATGTAAATAAAGCCTTAATGTCTGTGGGGCAGTGTTCAAACTGAAAA
>NW_005283506.1:0-470 GCF_000412655.1 Myotis brandtii
TTGCTGAGGGGAGTGTGAGCTAGAATTGAGTGCTGCATATCGCCCCCTCAGATAAGTACTTACTTCACAACTTGCACAGCCTTCCTTGGCAGCCCCAGTTATCTAGAGAGCCAGTGGATTGCATGAGGTCATAGGGCCCTAGGAAGAGGAAAAAAAATATGTTTATTATAGAATTAAGAACCAACTTTATTTAAGGTTGAACCTTGTCTGGTATTTGCGGTATCCTGGTCCCAAGGAGCTCTAGCAGCTTATACTATTAGAGACTTACTGAGGCCCCAACCTGTAGGGTAGGCATTGGGACTAATTTGGTAAATATGGGATCTGGTCCAGGCAGCATCATGGTAATTTAAAGATATTGTGAGGGTGACTTCCCTCTAATACTGAGCATAGAAAATAATCTATGTATTTTTAGTTATTCACTGAATACTAAGGAATACTAGTTGTTGTGGAATTTTAACCAGACTCTAGGG
>NW_005283507.1:0-470 GCF_000412655.1 Myotis brandtii
CTGCCCCTCCCTTCCCTGCCCCCAGCTCAGGCCAGCTCTGCTGAAGAAGGCCCAGGGTCTTCCAGCCGGGCTCTGACATCTGTCAGCCTGCTGTTTCACCTTCGCTTCAGTTTGCTGTAAATGGGCCTGCTGAACATTAAAGCACTTGGCAGAAACCACCAGTAAATCTGGCCAAGATCCTTTCACTGCTGCCTTTTTCTGAGAAACGGAACTGCTCTGAAGTGACGCTGGGTGCTAGTGGGGCTGAAGGAAGGAAAGGCTCCTAGCAGACGGGCAGCAGGCGGGACTGAGTGAGGCGGTGGGAGCAGCACCCAGTGGCACCAAGGGTGTTCTGAGCCAGGCCTCAGGAAGGGTGACTCGCTACCCAGGCCTGCCCCAGGGTGTACTGTGTGCTCCTGCCTCCCTCTTCCTCTCTACCTTTCATTTTCCTGAACTTGTAGGGAGCAGATGTGATGGTGATGGTGATGCTG
>NW_005283508.1:0-470 GCF_000412655.1 Myotis brandtii
ATCTTTCTTTTAATTTTTGTTTTATTTTTTTACTGTTTCACCCCATTACGGCTGTGTATGTGTGCTCCATGTGAGTGACATACGTGCTTATGTAGGTGGGTTCTGACTTACGCGAATATTGCATTACATCCCACTGCAGGAACGTATCAACAATGTAACCCGAGGACCTACTGTACTTATATCCTATTGATTAACATGTAGTTATTTGGTCTCCATGTTTCCTCAATAAGTATATGATTGTTGGAAGCACAAAGTCTATCTTTATGTATTTATGTATTTCTTAGAATTTTCATTCAATAAATGCCTTGTCCTTATAAAAAGATCTGGCCTTATAATTGAATGGCCTAATCCATTTTAGAGTAGGACGCCATTACCAAAGTTTCCTCGGAAGAACACGTGTTGAAATCAAGAGTGTATCCTTCCAAACCCTACTTGAAACAAGAGCCTTAGTTGGGCTCCATCACGATCCA
>NW_005283509.1:0-470 GCF_000412655.1 Myotis brandtii
GGCAATTTCCTGATGTTACCTCTAAGCAGCACCACACTAACAACACGGGCGTGGGTGGCTGTGAGCGCTGGGGCCTACAGTTGTCCTCAGTTCCTGTGCTGTCCACACTACACCAGTTAAGGTGGCCCACACACCAAGAACTAGTTCACCCCAGCTGCTTCCTCTTATCCGCCTAATGTTACGGGCACTGTGAGAGATACTCCATTGTTCCTTAATGGGAACTAATTTTATTGTAGGCATACTCTAGTTCCACAATTATATTGTGAACCTGTAAAAGGCAGCTGGCTTCTGCTTCCAATCGGTGTTTGAGGGGAGTCAAAAGTGGCTCCACATCAGAATCGCTGGTGGGAGGTAGGAGGTGGGGGCGGGGAGGTAATTAAATACCAATGACAGGGTCTCACCCTGGACCAACAAACCACAATATTCGGAACTGGTATTTCTTACAAGCGTTCCAGATGATCCCAATATAC
>NW_005283510.1:0-470 GCF_000412655.1 Myotis brandtii
GGGGTGGCTTGGGGACACTGAGACTTTGGAGGGGTGGCCGCTCAGGTCCCCGCATTCTCCAGGTGAGAGGACCCAGGAGTCCTGCCCCCAGTCCTCCCCAGCTCTCAATAAATCCAGGTCCCCTCCTTTCCTGGCTGCAGGACCCCAACCGGTCCCCTTCCCTCTCTGAGACCCCTTTGCTCCTCTATCAAATGGCCATCATGAGTGACACCTGCCTCCCAGGGCTGGCTCTGAGGACCCCATGAGGGAGGCACCTGGCAGAGAAGGTGCTGAGTGATGATAAGCTGTTTTAGTTGCTGGGTGTCCACTTAAGGCCTCTGAGCTTATGCAGAGACCATTGGGCCGGGTGCTGGGATGCAGCAGTGAGAGACCAACAGCAAGCCTGGTCCTCCGGGCCCAGGGGCCACTACCTGCCTTCACGATGACTCGCTCCTGGAAACTCACAGTCATTTCAGGTTTGGCTAAGTGCA
>NW_005283511.1:0-470 GCF_000412655.1 Myotis brandtii
ATGTGACGGACCCAGGGTTTTTATATATTAAGATAGTGCCACACACAGTGCCAGGCTTTTGCCATTTTCATGGAAACTCCCTGCCCTTCCACACCTCTTCACCTTTTTCTATACAATTCCTCTTCTATAATATCCTTACTCATACTTTTGCCTCCAAATCCACCCATTACAACAAACTTCTGAAATATTGCCCCTTCTAGGAAGACTTCCTGGTTTTTTACTCACAAAAAATAACTTTTCCTCTTCCAGATTACCACCAGTTTTCCCTTGATCACTGCTGTTTTTCTGCATGACATATCTTTTATATGAAACTAAATTGTACTTGAGAGCAATCACTGCACCTTTTTGTCTTGCTTTATCTTTGGCCCTGCATCTATACCATTTACTTACACATACTTAGATTGCAGATTTCGATCAATTATTTTTTTTAGCATTAAGTAACAGAAACCAAACTCAACATGGTTTTAAAT
>NW_005283512.1:0-470 GCF_000412655.1 Myotis brandtii
CATAGAAGCTTGCTTTCTTCACTTTTCCTTGACATATGCAAGGATACCCCTCTCCCAGCTTCCTTTGCCATCAGGAATGACATTGAGACAGGCCTGAGCTCCAACCATGAGACATAAGCCGGCATCTGCTGGGGGAGCATCTGGGACAGGGATTATGTCATATGATAAAGAAGGGCAGGAGAATTTCCAGCTTTATTTATAGTAGGCCCATTGGAAAAAAACCAAGTGCCCGTTAACTGGTGACTGGTTAAAGAAACATTGGCACATCCATGCAGTAGAATATTACTCAGCAATAAAGAGAAACCAAATATTAATACATCCAACACTATGAATGAGTCACAAACACATGTTCAGTGAAAAATACCAAAATCAAAAGGCTACATTGTATGAGTTTATTCATACCAAATTCTAGAAAAGACAAAGCTATGTGACACAGGTCAGTTTTGGTGGCTGCAGAGGTTGAGGGTGGG
>NW_005283513.1:0-470 GCF_000412655.1 Myotis brandtii
GTGGGGGGGGGGGGGGGGGTGTTGGTTTGCTCTTTCTATTGTATCGCACTCAAATTTTTCTTGACTTTAGTTAACATTGCAAACCCCTCTTGTAAACATCTCCCTCCTTTGTTTCCAGATGAGGGTTGTCTCCCAAAATAAGTAACCCCAGAAAGGCAGTACAAAGTCTCTTGGTTGTATATCCCAGGAACACCAAAGCATCCAATCACATAGGCTGTGCTCATCCAAGGTAGTCTCAACGCTCATTCTCTGTAGCTCATTTTTTCTTTGTAATTCAGACCCCAAATAATGTGCACCATTGAAAGTAAAGCTGCAGCCCAAGACTGGTAGGCAGTGGCTGTTTCCATGTGACACAGCACCAGTCCTTCAGGACTCTCCCTCTGCCCTCGCCCCAATCAAAGAATTTCCACACCGTCTCCTGTCCCAAACCCTTCTTTTTCGGAGCCTGAGGCTGTCAAGCGGTAGAAGTT
>NW_005283514.1:0-470 GCF_000412655.1 Myotis brandtii
AGAAACAGCATGGTGCTGTAGAAAGAGCAAGATCTCAGCAATGAGATTGGTTCAAGTCTTGACCCCAAACCTATTAAGCATTTCTAGCTTTGACCTCCTGCTCTGCCTTGTTGGGTAGAGCCAGCCAACCTACGTTGGCCTTCTCCAGACCTAGCCACAAATCCCCACGTTGATAGTATTCCTGTCACATGAAAAAATTATTTGCTGGATGCTCACCATAATAATTTTTATCTCTACCAGCAAAGGTAGCATGGAATATTCTAATCTATATAGGAAGAAATACAGTATAAGTCACACCCTTTACCCTACATGGAACCTTAAGATTTAAGACTTTTTTAAAAAACAATTAGCGAGAGATTGGTATAATATATGGGCTTAGTAATTAAATAAGCCTGAATTTAGGTCCCATTCCTAAAGGAGATTCTTTTCATTTGTTGCCTGTATGCCCTGAATCTTATTAAACTTCAGTA
>NW_005283515.1:0-470 GCF_000412655.1 Myotis brandtii
TATTTTGAGCTTTTTCCCCCATGCCTTTCACGTTCCCAGATCTATCCTAAAGACCCCCACTTTCCATAGATGAGCCTACTTTTTTGTATTCTGGCCATCCATGAATTCTCTACATTTTATTTCCTTCCACACTGAGTTTCTTAATCAATGTCAAACATCTTTTCATACCTGTTCAGCTCAAGATAAGGACAATTTTAATTTCTTCCTAAAGCTAACTCCTCCACTTGAGTCGATCTCATTATATACTGTTGTTTTTTTAGAACCTTGTTCCATTCTCAGCAAACACCTATTAGTCACTGACAGTGTTCCAGATATTGTTTGGGGCAAAGTCAACACAAAGATGAAAAGACAGGAACCTGCCTTGAAGCAGCTTCCAGGATGGCGTGGAGACAGACAATAATGGTAGTGAGTGGCAAGTGCAGTGGGACTAGGGGCACAGGAGGACTTAGGTTTATGTACCTGGAGACAAA
>NW_005283516.1:0-470 GCF_000412655.1 Myotis brandtii
GATTCAAAAACCTGTCTCTCATCCCTAGGGAGGGGGATGCATCTGAGTTTCCTCGTAAGACTGTCAATTCTACCGCCTCCCTGGCTGATAACTCTGCCCTCAATCAATGGCCCAGAGTAATGGCATTCTGGACGTCACCAGAAAATGCAGCCCTGAGCTCTGTGATCCCCATCTCTTACTAAGAAAGAGAGAAAACAGCTCTGTGGGAGGAATTATATTTATGGCGGATTGAGTTGAGGGCATTCATTCCGGGAAGAGTCTAGCTTATATCCTTGAATCAAGTCAGCCCATCAGGAAACTCGTACCCAAGGAAAGAGAGGTCAGTGGAACGGGATGGAAAGGGCAGAAATGGGAATTTGGGGTCAGAGAGGGTGGCTTTGCAACCAGAGAGGAAAAGATGCCCAGCGAGGGGACTATCAGGTGGGTTGACTAGGCATTTTGAATAAAACAAAGCTGGAGTTTCACGCCTC
>NW_005283517.1:0-470 GCF_000412655.1 Myotis brandtii
CCATCCCAATGGAGTGTCTTTTGGGATACAGCCACCAGCACCCATCCTTGAACAACTTAAGCAAGACTACAGGCAAAGTTACACTAGGCAAAAACCAACCTAATACACAGTATTTTAAATGCACACAATAGACAGACTACTGTCTGTGGCTTACCATGCACAGTCAGACAGAATACCAGACTGAAGCCCTGAACCATGCAAGACCATGCCTGGACCCTAAGCTGATGAGGCTTGAGTGCATAGACCAGGCAGGGACCTTGAGAGGCTGCTTGCAACCAGGATTTGATCAGGCTCACCCCAGATGGGGCAGGCGGTTTGGGGGAGGTGGCAGAGGGTGCAGACAACTGACTTCCCCCATTTCAGAGTTATAGAACAATCAATTGAACATAGATTGTTTCACCACGAGGTTGGAAGTCTTTCCATAATGGTAGGTAGTTCTTGGGACAGGAGGATGGACTGCATTCTGATGT
>NW_005283518.1:0-470 GCF_000412655.1 Myotis brandtii
GAGCTACAGAAGACATGGCGACCCAGGTGGTCTGACTTTCTGAACCACTTCATGGACTGTGTCCCCAGAAACACTCTTAAAGAATCTGCTCCAACAAAAACAAGGGAGAAAGGACCTTAGGTGTGCAAGGTACAAAATGCTAATTTCCAAAACAGAGAGAGGAAGAGAGAAGCAAAGGGAACTCGCTGTGACGCGAGGCTTGGCCACGGAGCTTGGGCTCCTCCACAAATACGTGTACAAACCCTTCCTTGATATTCCCAGGAGGGCCCGTGGGCACCTGGTCATTTCTCCTGGCTGTTGCCTAGGAAACCTCGCAGCTTCCGAGCCAGGAGGCCAGAGCTGTGTGGGGGAGGCCGCTGTGCATGGGTGGGGTGGGCAGCCTTTGGTTTGGGGTGGGCTCACTCGTGCGGTGTTCTGGGTCCGGGGAGAGCTCTGTCCAATGAAGGAGGGAGCCATCCTCCACACTGGGG
>NW_005283519.1:0-470 GCF_000412655.1 Myotis brandtii
TCTGATCATTCCTCCCTGCTAGTAAGCTCTTTGCATCTTCACACAAAAACCAATATATGACTTTTCATATTGGTCTTATTGAAAGAATAAATAAAGGAATGATTGAAGTAATAAAGTAATGAATAGGGAAAAAAGCAATCCCTTGAGATATAGGGAGATTTTATCCTAGAACACAACATAACTGAAGCGGTATACTTCTGGAGCCCCTTATTGTTTATGATTTCAGGCACTACCCTTTTTATTTACTTACTCTATATTTCAGGCCAGAAATATAGTTATGCTTCTTGAGAATGTAACTGACTTTTTTGGACAAAAAGAGAGTCTGATTGGGACAAAACATTGGGAGGGGGGTAAAGGATAATGTTCCTGGGTAGATTCCAAGGAGCACCATTCACTTTTAAACAACTCAGAAGCCAAGGGAGTTAGGGATTAAAGTTGATCCAAAGACTCACAGCCGTTCTTTGGGGAAA
>NW_005283520.1:0-470 GCF_000412655.1 Myotis brandtii
AAAAGAAGTGCTGTAGAGAGAGTGAAACAATGTACACAAACTTAAAAAATCATTTAGGAAGTCCTGAGTTCTCAGGATAGAACACATTATGAGACAAAAAATACATAACTTTATTGCAAGAATATGAAACAACCTCACTGGAGGTGGTGGGGACAAAAGGTGCTGATTTAAGTAACTTTGAAAATAGGTATAGTTTGTAAGAAATAAGGTAAACACTGTGCATAAACACTATACAATATGAAGTTTTTCCCCATGGGAGTATGAGTTAACACTTATTGTACTGCTGTACATGTGCACTGGAATTTAATTTTAAGTAAGTAGATAGTGGATTGTGGGAGACAGCTTTCTTACTGTTGGAGTAAGAATTTACAAGTGAGCAAAGAAAGGAAGATTAAATGATCCATGTGGTAATGAATTAGAGTTAGAGATGTCAGTATAAAAGTATGTTTAGCTTAATATAGATACAGGTG
>NW_005283521.1:0-470 GCF_000412655.1 Myotis brandtii
TAAATTTTATGTTATATATATTTTACTAGAACTTTTTTTAAATTAGCCCATTTTCTTCCCATTTCCACATTAGCTAGGTTTTTCCCTCTCACATTTAATTCATCTCTAACTTGGTGCTATTGGTATCCCCTAAGAATCTTAACTTTAAGAGGAAATCATATCAGCAAGACACAGATGAAAAGACCAGGGAGGAGCAGGTTTGTTGCTCTTGCACCCACCCATGGTCCCATCTGTCCAGGCCTCAGAGTTCCCTGCAGAAGAACCCCTCACATACACTTCTCCCTCTGCATTCTAAGGGCCCTGTCATCATCCTATGCTCAGCCTTTAACAGGCTCTAGAAACTCCCCAGTAACAAAATTAAGAGTCAAGAAAGCTCATATCTACAGGCTTCGGGAGCCTCCAGGCTGGAGGAAGCCATTCCCCCTGACCTCATACCATCTCACTAGTGGAAGAACTCCCTTTTCAGAAGA
>NW_005283522.1:0-471 GCF_000412655.1 Myotis brandtii
GCCAGGGCTTGCAGCTTGGAATTTAAAGGAAAATGTCCTGCAAGGCCTGAAATCATCTGGTCCCCATCACTCTTCTGACCTCTTATCACCTGACCTCCCTCTCACTCCAGCTGTTCCAGCCACACGGCCTCCTTGCATTTCCTCAGACACCAGCACACAGGGTGGGGGGCCACTCCCTCACCCTGGGATCCAGGATTCCTACCTTCAGGAAGGTTATCAGAACTGCCCAATGGACCGAGGATAACTTCCTCACCTCCTTCAAATCTTTGCTCAAATTTTATCTTCTATATCAGGCCACCCTGACCACCCTATTTGAAATTGCAACCTGCCCTACCCCCCACATTCCCAATCCTCCTTTCCCTGTTCTAATTTTCCTTTTTTCCGTGGCATTTATCACCTTCTAACATACTTATTTACTAAGTCTGTCATTTATTGTCCATCTCCCAGTAGAAAGCAAGCTTTGTGACTTTG
>NW_005283523.1:0-471 GCF_000412655.1 Myotis brandtii
TTGATCAGGAATTGAATCCGTGATCCTTTCGGTGCGCAGGCCGGCGCTCTCACCACTTGGCCACAATGGCCAGGGTCGTCTCTGTTTCTTTTTAATGTCCAATACAGTTTGCTTTTTCTAATGCCATGTTGCTCACATATATGAAACACACATACTCTCGACTCTGTTTTGTATGATTTCTATTTTGTAATTTAGCATTATATTAACTCTTTTCCTTTTGTTTATATTTTAAGGTTAGGGTTACAATGATGTGTTTTACCTTACATATATAATTTTAATTTTTACTGAATAGGTCTAGTAAATGCGTGCATTCATCAGTCACTGAGAATAAGCCAATGGGCAGGGCTGGGCACGGCTCAGTGCACGTGGGAACATCGCCGGCTCATGTTAAAACTGCTGCAGAAAGTCACTCCAATCGCCAACAGAACCAATTACCCACACGCCATGTGGTGTGATCACATCCTGATCATT
>NW_005283524.1:0-471 GCF_000412655.1 Myotis brandtii
AACAGTGGCGTCCTCTGCAGCCAGATGTAGAAGCTAAGCCTTTTAGCTGCCCATCCCAGCTCTCCTATAACAGGCTTATTTACTGTGGTCATCGGCCATAAAGCAGAACCTGACAAGAGAGACGACTTCCAGAGAATACCGGCAACGGGCTGCATTTCCTGCCCGTAAAACTTTCAACACTCCTTGCGCCTCCCTTAATCTCACTGAGGGGGATCCAAGAGGTGCAAGGTGGCTGCTGGAATGGTGGCTGCGCTACTGAAAAAATAAATTCTTGGCCTTGCCTATACCCATTCTTTCTCCTACTACTCAAATTCAGAATGCCATCCCTTTTCCGTCAATAAAACACGATGAAGTATAAGGATGTTGGAAATATCTGCGCCCTAATCATTAACCCATTGGTCTTAGGAAAGGAAGTTCAAAATAGAAACTGTCAAAGAACAGGGTGTTCTTATGAGACAATTACCCCAAATC
>NW_005283525.1:0-471 GCF_000412655.1 Myotis brandtii
GATCACAACTCTGTAGGAGAGACTGGATCAGAGTCTTCTTGAGAAGATAAAATGGAGAGACTGGAAGGATCCAAGCAGAGCTTTCAAGTGCAGTTTGGCGCCTTGTAAAGAGTTCGGAACTGGGAGTAAGAGGGCCATGTCCTCACCTTGGCTCTGTGACACCAGACAAGCCTCCTTTCCCCAGACCTCAGTTAATCTCACCATTTATTAAAAGGGCCCTCTCACAGTCACAATAAGTTTTGGTCAAGCTACAAGTTTAGGAACCCCCAAGTCCTCATCTCAACTAACTGAACTTACAGCATCCCTGAGGATAACCAGTATCTATACTTGAACAAACTGTATCCCTTTGAGTGTTTATATCCAAAAGGAAAAATATTTACATCTGAAATACACAGCAGCACCTCAAACCCAATATTTCTTTTTATTGTGTGCAGTAATTTTATTATTATTATTATTATTATTATTATTATT
>NW_005283526.1:0-471 GCF_000412655.1 Myotis brandtii
CTTCTGGACTTGCTAGGACAACGGTGGGACATCCCTGGGCCCTTGATTTGGGGTGAAATAAGCCTGGGCCGTGCTGGGAGCTGCAGCCCCTTTCAGCCATCCCCAGGGCACGCTGGCTTCTTACATGGGCCGAGGAACTTGCATAAAAACGCACGTTCAGTTGGTTAAGCAGCCTTTCCCACATACCCTTGAATGTGGAGCCCTGAGTCTTTCCCTCTGCGCCCCATCCTTATGTCTCAGCATATCTGGGGGGTGCTGGCCAGGCGGCAGGGTAGCCAGTAGGGCTGGCTTGTCCCAGGCTGGCCTGTTCCTGGGACCAGGCAAGTTCATCTCCCCACCCCGGGGCTCTGTGGGAATGCAGCAGTTCCACGGTGCGAGATGGATGCAGGAAGTGGAAGGAGTGACACTGCGTGGTTATCGAGCTCCGTGCCACTGAGGTTTCTAGGTTTAATTCTAGTTCACACGATGGCC
>NW_005283527.1:0-471 GCF_000412655.1 Myotis brandtii
ATTTCATGCATCTGGCCTCTAGTTTACTAATAAATATTTACCAAGTGCCTAATCTATACCAGGTACAGTCCTTGACACTAGCATTATTACCTCATTTTATTGCCACATAAAAAAAAACATAGAATTTTAAGTTTTAATTCAGAATACACATTTTATGTATTTTTTATTATGCCATGATGTAGCCACTACTACAATTGTTTCTCAGGATATAAATGGGATTTCTGTAGCTCCTGTAGTTCACACAATTATGCATTTTATAGCTATGTTCTTTAAAAATCTATTATTTAAACATTTCTCTATATACCATATTTCACTATCAAAGACAAATGTATTATCATTAAAGAGCTCTAAGTAAAATAATAGTGTAAATATCTTGTCAAAAATTGATCTTAATGGGTCTGAGCAAAAATGATAATATTCTTTGGTAATGACATATATACTAGGACTTAGTTGCCACATTATTTGCAATGA
>NW_005283528.1:0-471 GCF_000412655.1 Myotis brandtii
TACAGGAGGCAACTGATCAATGTTTCTCCTACAAAGATGTTTTTCTCTCTTGACTTCTCCCTCTACCTCTCCTTTCCTCTCTTTCTAGAATCAATGAACAACATATCCTCAGGTGAGGATTTTTTAAAAAAGGAAAAGAAATTCCAGGTCAATTACTATAACAAGATCTCAATTACTTTTTTGCATCCCACCCCCTTTTTTTCCATGTTTCTTAGCCATTTGAACTTGGTTTTCTGTAAGTTTTATTTCATAGCCTTTTAAAATTTTTGTACGATGTCACTTGGATATTTCTTGTAAAATTTTAAGCGTCTTATATTAATTATTAACCTGGATGTACAGAAACAATGGACAAGACTTCCTTACGGCAAGATAAGCCTTTTATTAAGGAAGTTATATTCCTGGAGAGTGGCTATCCGCCCTGCCCTGCCCCCTTAGGAATGGATGATCAGATACCTGTGAGCTTACTTTGCA
>NW_005283529.1:0-471 GCF_000412655.1 Myotis brandtii
CCAAAGGCCTCATCTGAGGGATGATGAAATACTTGATCCAACAGCATAACATTTCCTCAGACCAGGAGACTACCTTACAACATAGAAAGTGCCACTGCAGGCCATGACCATGACATTCATTAGTTATATTACAAGCCACACTATCCAAATATTGCTTGCCAAACAGAGCTTTGGAATGTCCTGTTGAATGAACAGCTGCAGCCCAGGTCAGAGCCAAAACTGTATGTGGATGGAGTGCTATCCTACAGGATACAGTATTCACACTGAATCAAAGACCTTTATACAGTATTGTGTCTCTGATAGGAAGAATTCAGGGTTCCAGGAACCAAAAAGCAGAAGCAGGAGCTGCCCTATTTACAATGGTAACCAAAGATCCATGGGGAACTCTGAGCTCTGCAGGTTAAAGGTCCTGGTCTAAAAGGGTGATAATTTCACCAGAAGATTCCACAAAAGTCCTATAAGTTATGATGC
>NW_005283530.1:0-471 GCF_000412655.1 Myotis brandtii
GAAATGAATGCTCGCTGTTTACGTGCCCCAGCCTATGACGTTTTGTGACAGCAGCCCCAGCTGATTAATGTTGGTTAAGCATTTACTGGACAAAGTAAACAAGCACACAGGCTACACACCAAACCAGACTCAATCTGACCCCACAAATTACAGGGTACCAGATCCTTTCAAAGGGGACAGCGGTCACAGCTCCATCCTGGGGGCAGGTGGCTCTTGGTTGTAGGACCTGCCACTGGCCTTGGTTATTTAATAAGCAAACAGAAGGAGGAAACATTGGCTTCAAGAACCTCTGGAGGATAAGGAAAGACCTTGACACAGGGCTGGTCTGCTCTGTGGGTGAAAACCTGTTGTCAGGGGAGATAACTGTGTGTGGCTGATAGGTGACCAGGAGCCAAGGGCCAAACATTTGAGAAGCTGTTTTCATATGCTTCTGTGGAGCCTAGCGACTAAACGCATGAGTTTGTGTTTGTG
>NW_005283531.1:0-471 GCF_000412655.1 Myotis brandtii
CTGGTTACTGGGATATAAAAATGGGATTCCTGTCTGTAGGTTAGAGCCAAAGTCAGAGAGGTGTGACCTCTCACGTCCCAGCCATCAGCTATCATTAGTAAGGTCCAAAATAGCTCCAGTAGGGGCCTGGCCAGGCTATCAGGGCAGAAATCTAGTCAGATCACCAAGTCACTGTGTCAGACCAGGACTTGGCTGTGAGTCAGCAGGCATGCAGAAGCCCACAGGTGTACATGACTCTCAGTCAGGTATAACATGACTCAATCTCCCTCCAACTAGCAAGACGAAGCTGGCTGACAAAGGTTGGCAATTACGTGAGGCATAAGCTGCAATGGAGCATCAGTGATTTCAATTCACTAGAAACGTAGTCAACATTTTTAATGACGACCTGGCAGAACACACAGATAGAGGACGGTTGAGCTGAGGTGAACGACTAAAAATCTGTCATGGAGGTCAGCTGGAAGAATCCTTTGG
>NW_005283532.1:0-471 GCF_000412655.1 Myotis brandtii
CTGGTCTAGGTGGTCGGCTCTGATATATTTCAAAGGTGAAGCCAACAGGAAGTGCTGACTGATTGGACGTTGGATGTGAGGAAAAGTCAAGGATGACACCGAGGTTTCGGCCTGAGCAACTGGAGAGAGGGTATTGCCATGAACAGATGGGAAGACTGAGGCAGGAGCAGGTGTAGGGGGAAAGGTGAAGTGAGGCTGAGGTGTTGGGTAGGGTGGATGTACAAGCCAGTTCAGGAGAGAGGTCTGGGCTGGAGAGAGGTATTTGGGAGTTGCCAGCACAGAGATATTTAAAGCCACCAGATGAGAAAATACTGAGAAAGCCAACAGAGGAGAGGTCCAAGGCTAGAACTAAGAACCTGGGGTGAATTTGCAATTAAGAGGTGAAGAGCCCTGGCTGGCATGCTCAGTGGTTAGAGCATCCGCCCTCAGACCAGAGGGTCACAGGTTCAATTTCCAGTCAAGGGCACATAC
>NW_005283533.1:0-471 GCF_000412655.1 Myotis brandtii
GAACTGTAGTTTAACAATACTATAAAAAAGCCTAAAATTTTAAAAGATATGCTTGTTGTCATATAAGTAATTTTATTTGTTGGTTTCTTCAAGTTACAATTTAATAATCTTAAAGCCCTCTGATTTTTAACTATATATGATGGGGCAATCAAGAAAAAGAAATTTAAATATGCATGCCAATAAAAAGCTGATTAACACAAAAAGCAACCTAGCACAATCAGTGGAAAGCAATCACATAACTGATTATGTACAACTAAAAGTATCTGATATGAGTGCATTTTCATATACTTTTGAGAGCATCTTATTTATTCCACAAAATAAGAGATTTGACGGCAAAAGAAAAAGATGATTTTGTAAACATTCAGCCAAAGCACAACAGTGCCACCCTGTGGCATTGTGGTGGAAAGACAAAGTGGGTGAGTACTCAAGGACTTTGTTTATTCAGAAAATTTGAATTAAAAAAAAAAAAAA
>NW_005283534.1:0-471 GCF_000412655.1 Myotis brandtii
CTTTTGGGAAGTTGGAGGGGGGTTGTACATTTCTGTAAATTTTGAGAAATGCATGGAGTCATAGATACACCACAATTGGGATACAGAACAATTCCCTCACCACAAAAAACTCCCCCACCTCCATTAATCCCCAGAAACCACCACCTGTTCACTGTCTCTACTGCCTTATCTTTCCCAGAATATGCAGGGGATCATACAGTATGGAACCCTTTGAGACTGGCTTCTTTCACTTAGCTGCATTTAGGATCATCCATAGTGTTGCATGCGCCAGTAGCTCGTTGCTTTCTATCTCTTGAGCATCCACTGTAGCAGCGACACTACAATTTACCAATTCACCTGTAGAAGGATATTAAAGTTGTGTCTAGGTATTGACAATGATGAGTAATGCTGCTATAAGCATTGCGTCCAGGTTTTGTGGGAACATGTTTTTATTTCTCTGGGAGTAGGCTTGCTAGTTCACAGACAGAATAT
>NW_005283535.1:0-471 GCF_000412655.1 Myotis brandtii
CTGCCCCCACGCCCCCTGCTGGAGGGCTGAGCTGGCCTCCTGCCTGGCAGCCTTGCCGGGTGGCTCTCCTGGAACATTCCAGCGTGGCTGGAGCCCTGGTCTTTCCTGAGAAGCGCGAGGACTGAGGGCCACAGAGTCGTGCGCGTTCCCCCCACTGGCGAGGGACGAGAGAGGCTTTCTTACCCGGCTGCTTCCTCAGGTGAAGCCCCGAGGTGCGTCACTCCGGGGATGGGCTTGTCCCTCAGCACCTGAACTTCTCAGCTGTTGACTCCACATCGAGATCCTTGGGGCTCTGCCTCTGCTTGTCGTCTGTGGTTACTGGGCGTGGAGATTCCTTTTCTCTTGGGGCTCACAGAGGCGGGGAAGTGCACGTGAGCATTTGGCCAGGAGCACAGCAGGTAGAGGGTTATGAAACAGATAAACGAGATTCAGTATTTTTGTTGAGCTCAGTGGGTGTGGCTCAGAGGTCAC
>NW_005283536.1:0-471 GCF_000412655.1 Myotis brandtii
AGTGGGAACATACCATTCTCTTTGATCTTATGCAAGTGCTATTTTCATATCCTGGGCTGGACCCTCAATCTCTCCATGCTTGTCCTCTCCAGGAAGTGTGTAATGATTCGTAGTCTTGTTCTACTTCTGGGCCAGTGCATCACAGTGGATGGACCTGAACACTTATCTCTACATCAATAGCCCCAGTTTTAGACTCTACATTGAACATGATCACTGAGAAGAGCAAACCATGTAAGGAGTCGGGAAAGCATAGGCTTTCATGGAAAAGGCTGTATTTGACCTTCACTATTGTAGTTTTTAGATGTGGTATCTGTTAACTTTATGAGTTTGGACTTTCTCTTCACAGGCTAACTATTCCATTGTAATACCAACATTGAATCTTCAAAGGAGGTTGAACTCTTCAATTGTCACTTTATTCTTTTTCAATTCCTTAATTCTTTTGAACCAAAAAAGCAGTCTTGATTGCTAGGG
>NW_005283537.1:0-471 GCF_000412655.1 Myotis brandtii
GAAACATCAATGATGAGAATCATCTATTGACTGCCTCCTGTACGCCCCCTGCTGGGGATAGAGCCAGCAATCCAGGCTTGTACCCTTGATTGGAATGGAATCAGGGACCCTTCATTCCGCAGGCAGACTTTCTATGCACTGAGCCAAATCAGCTAGGGCTGGAAATGTTTCTTTAGAGTATAAACACAGAAGCTGACTTTCTGGTTATGTACATTTTCAATTTTACTAACAATGCTAAATTCTTCTCCAAAGTGGTTGTTTCAAATCCTCCTCCCACAAGCAGATATGGGAGTCCAAAGTCATTGCCAATACTTGATGTCATCAGACTTTACCATCGTCACATATCTGATAGATAGGAGATAGTGTCTTATTTTATTCATTCATTTGTGTGGATGTTTTGTATGTCTCTGATCATTAATATAGGTCAGAATTACTTCCTAATCAATATGCTATTTGGATTCAATTTTTGTG
>NW_005283538.1:0-471 GCF_000412655.1 Myotis brandtii
TTCTAGATTCTTCAATATTTATACCAGTGTCACAAATTCACACAACTTCAAAAAAGAGATCTTGCACAATAGTTTCAAAGGCCCTTTCAAGGATTATCAAGATTCAAATGCATCCTTCAGTGTTACAACAATGGCACAGCCGATATCATTTGAATGTATTATTGGTCAGTGTTTGGTTTTACTCAACAAATTCTCCTGGGAAGAAACTAGATTATTACCATGGAAGGAATCAATGATTTCTTACCAGTCAAGAATCAGGACATTGATTCCATCACAGCTGCCTTCCATGGGACGTTGTCCACAAATATCTGAAAGATTTATACGCTTATAGAGGGGAACCAATATTGTCCCCCGTGGATCTGACTATTGTATCAATGCACATATACCTTTTATGAATCTTGAAAACATCATGCCAAATGAAATAAGCCAGACAGAATATTGTATGATTCCATTTACATGAGGGACCTAGAA
>NW_005283539.1:0-471 GCF_000412655.1 Myotis brandtii
TTAGCATATTATGCTTTTATTATTATAGATTTTTTTTCCACAAAAAGATGACAGAAGATAGGTCTATTTCCATTAAACTGATGTCAGAGACTGAAAATTTCTGAGTCATAGGATTTTAGAGACAGAAAAAAACTTCAAGTATTAGCTAAACCAACACCCTAGCGCATTCCTGGTATAGAATTCCTGAGAAAGGTCAGGCAGTCTGGAGAGGGAGATTGCGTCCTCGTGAAGGAACAGGCGAGGGGGATAGACTATGTGAAATTACACTAGGTCTTTGGCCTATTGGAATTTTGGTTTCTTCATCTATAAAAGAGGGAACTATCTTATAAGACTATGTGGGAGTAGAAATAATGTGTGTACAGCAGCAGTGTTCAGCTCTTGGTTATCAGTGAGTGTTAGTTTTTTTCCCCTTTTAGTTTTTAAAAAAATATATCTTTTTGTTGATTTTTAGAGAGAGAGGAAGGGAGAGGG
>NW_005283540.1:0-471 GCF_000412655.1 Myotis brandtii
TCACCTGCTCTCTCTCCAGTCCTACCTCTCACCTTTCTCACTCAGAATCTCCTCTTCATACCAGATCACTTGCATTTCCCCTAACCTGCTCTGGTTTTCTCTAGTATTTGTGCCTTTGTCCATTCCACCACTTTGCTGATCATTCTCCCCTAAATATACTTCCACATTTCCAAATTGCATTCTTCAGGGACACTTTCTCTGAACTTTCCCACACACATGCATCACCCACCGTCAGCTTTGTGTTCTCAAGGCAATCTAGGAATACCTCTGCCAGTGTCCCTTTGTATTTGTTTTCTTCATTGCCTTCCACATGTAAACATAGGAATGTGTGTTTGTGTAAATGAAACTTTTATTTTTTTCATTAACATTTATTATTTATTAAATTCTTATCTTCTGAAAGAGATATTTTTATCAGCCCCATTTTCCTGATGAGGAGATGGAGGCACAGACAAAACAACAAAGTTCCCAGCT
>NW_005283541.1:0-471 GCF_000412655.1 Myotis brandtii
GCGTCTGGCGGACGCTCCCAGGGGTGTCTTCACGGGGAGCCCGTTTCCTGCCAATGAGGGGCCTGCAGCCTCTCCAGACAGCTGGACAGGTGTTCAGGGCTGCGAGGCACAGGTTAAACCACCACACCACCCCCCCAGGCCACAAGGGGGTCGCCGCGGCGTTGGCCCCGGTCCCCAGCCGCCTGGACCAGGTTTGCTTGGCAAAGGTCACCTGCCGAGCGCCCTGGTGACAGGGATACGATGTTGCCATTATCTTCCCGGCTAATGACAGGGTTCCGCCGGGCAACAGGAATTAGCGGAATTCCAGCGGCTTACGGAGCGATAAGGAAGGCACCCCCGGGGCGTGCGGAAAACCTGGGCTCGCAGGAAGCCGGGCCCTGCAGAGGCATAAACAGGAAAGCAGCCGCACGCCTGTGGACAGACGGACGGACGGGCGGGCGGTGGGAGGGCGGGACGGCCCCTCGTCCGTGG
>NW_005283542.1:0-471 GCF_000412655.1 Myotis brandtii
CACACACACACACACACACACACACACACTGTAGCCTTCAACAAAAGGTCCAGAGCGAGGAAGTTGTAATGGTGGTGACAGCGGACCTATCATTTCACCATTTCATGGTTGTTTGTATGATTTCTATTGGAGGAGGCATCGCTCAGCAGCTGGAAGCCAGACAGCTCAAGCCCTGCCTTGCCGGGGCTCGGGCAGGCGAGGCGAGGCCCTCCCTACCTCGCCTGGGCTCTGCCTGTGATCCCGAGGGTTTGGCAGAGCAAGGCATGCGGCCTAAGACAGTGCCAATGTGGGAAAGGAGCAGTCACATCGCTTAGTTTCTGACGCTCGCCGCGCCCCAACCGCCTTGTGAGAAAGTCCAGCAAAGGGATCATCTTCCCGTGGCCCACGAGGAACGTGGTGCTCGGAGAGATGAGGTGAAACGACAGGCGATCCTTTAGCTCCCAAACGCAGCTTCGGCCGCAGCCTCAACAC
>NW_005283543.1:0-471 GCF_000412655.1 Myotis brandtii
AACCTCTAAATAAGATTTTCTTTTGCAGAGCCCTGCATGGAGCTCCTGTGTCTGGGTTCTCACCGGGAAACTGGTGGGCAAGGTGGCATCCCTGTCCACTGTCCCATTTCTCAATACGTAAGGGATCAGGATAAAGGAGCCAGAGCCAAAGGCCTATGGGTGCTGCTTGGGTGTGATTAGAACCAACCACCTGCAGAAGGGCATTCTGAGACCACAGGGGAGATTTTAAATGGGCTGGGTATTAGCCAACATTCGATTGTTTGCAGGATTTTTGAAACCCTTGTCAGTGTTTAATGACATTGTAGACATATATAAATAAAAAGGTTCTTATCTTAGCAAGAAAACATTTTCATAAAATGATAAGACATCTTGGACAGTGCTAAAATACTCCCAGGAACAACAAATGTGTCTATGTGTGTATAGAAAAAAACAAGATGACAAAACATATATAATTGAAAGCAGGTGATGGAG
>NW_005283544.1:0-471 GCF_000412655.1 Myotis brandtii
GAACTGACAACCTTTCAGTGCACAGGATGACAACCAACTGAGTCACTCTGGCCAGACAGATTATGGTAGCTTTTAAGACTTACATCTTTCTTCTTAGATAACTACTGCTTCTTAGTAAGTAACCTTTTGATATATCTGAATATTTGCTTATCATAAGTTATAATGCATTGTTAATAATCATGGACATTTCTAACCAGTTTCCATGTAGTTAATGGTATTCGTTTAAAAAATGCATATTTTAATTTGTAAAATAGGGATTGTGCCTTTTTCCTTTGTTAGTCAGGAAAAAAACACATGTTGAACCTATTTTAGTTATCTTGCTTACACAGGAGGCATGTTGACCTAAATCCAGTGGTAACACATTTATGGTAAAGACTATGTAAACCAAGCATGTCAAACTCATGGCCCACGGGCCGCATGTTTTTGTGGCCCAACCAATATAACAATATGTAAGAAACATTTTAATAAAAA
>NW_005283545.1:0-471 GCF_000412655.1 Myotis brandtii
ACACCAGGGAGAGAGATTCAGGGGGTTGAGCTGGGTTAGCAGGCTGGTGGTCTTGGTAGAGAGCAAGCAAAGAAAATGTCTCAAGGATCTGACTTATCTAGTGCTTTCCCGGATCCCTCCCTCCTGCTTTGCATCATAATCTCAACAACTATTATGCTAATATGGTACTTGAAAATTTATTGTGAAGGCAATGCCATTGGAGAATTTCTCAAAGAGAATAATTTCTCCTCCTATGATGCTCTGGACCAGGTTGAGAACAATGCAAATAGTTAATACAAGTAGTTTTTTTGGGGGAAAAGTTCATTTTTAATTCAAGTTTTCTGACTGGTTGTCTATATTATGCGAGTAATTTGTTTGACCACAAGAAAATGAAGATTATTTGAAAACTGAGTGTGAACTTCGGAACAATTGTGTAATTAATTTATCATTGGTTGGGAGTATGTTATTTCTTTATTGGCTTATTAAGAGACA
>NW_005283546.1:0-471 GCF_000412655.1 Myotis brandtii
AGTATAGTATACTTCAATAGGTAATACAGATTGATATAATTACTGTCTCCATCTTACAGAAGAGCCTGTGAATGTTTGAAACTTTAAATATTTCTAAAAAGAGGTATAGTTTTCTTTTTCTTTTTGTTGAACTCCTTTACCTCTCTGTGGATCTGTTGTTGGTGTTGTTTGGTGGGCGTTTTTGGACATTTCCCCAAAACATTTAATCTGTTATAGCCCAAAATAATCCAATCAGCCATGTAGAACATTTCTTCTAGCTTTGCTTGTTAAACAGATTAATGTTCCTAAACTTAAAAACAAATTTCTTTAATTCTTGACAGAAAATATAAGTATAATTGATTACATAATATGTAGTCTATTTTACCACTTGCCATGTCTCAGCTTGTATTCCAAATCTGTAATATGCCTTATGTATAAGTGAAAATCCCCTTTTTAAAAATTAAATTCTTTATTGTTGAAAGTATTACATAT
>NW_005283547.1:0-471 GCF_000412655.1 Myotis brandtii
TGCCCTGGACTGGGAATCGAACCTGAGACCCTTCGGTCTGCAGGCCAACGCTGTAAACACTGATCCAAACCAGCCAGGACTCAGCAGTTCCCTCCTATCTTCCAGGGATACGTTCCAAGACCCCAACAGATGCCTGAGACGACCGGTAGTACTGACCCCTACACATACTATGTTGTTTGCTATACATACTTACGATAAAGTTTACTTTGTAATTTAGGCACAGTAAGAGGTTAACAACAAAAAATAATAATAAAATAGAACCATGATAACAATATACTATAATAAAAGTTGTGAATGTGGTCCCTTTCTCTCAGCAAAACTGGTATGAATTTCTTTTTCCTTCTTCACAATTCCATGGATAGAAAATTAATTCTTACCATAGATCTTTGCCACCTCAGCATTTTCTGTTCTTATTAAGTCGAGAACTTTTACCTTCTTGCTTAAGGGAAGCACTTGACTCACGGCTTCTCT
>NW_005283548.1:0-471 GCF_000412655.1 Myotis brandtii
TTCTATATTAAATATAGATAAATAAACTTGATTTAATTCTTCATTTCTGCACAAAGAACATGAATGTCCTCTGGGATTTAAAGAAATGAAAATGAATTTATGTTTCCTACTTTCTTGTTTTGTTCATTTGAACTTAGAGTCAATATATCTGGACTGTATCAAGCCTCTTTCAGATAGAAAAGTTATCTTATATTACCTAAAAGCCATAGTACAAAATTCTTGCCATTTATTTTTTATTAATGCAAAGCCATTTATTAAGTTTTATGGGGATAGAAAGATAAATTAATTGTAGCCCTTACTCTCAGTCTTGAAAAGAGATCAATAATAGTTTTGGCAATGAAATACTGTATTCAGAATTGAGGATGGGAGGAGATTCCAGTATAGATTATTTTATGAGTGTTTTTAATACATAAAATTTAAATGGAAAGTTGAGCCTTGGCTGGTGTGACTCAGTGGTTGAGCATCGACCCA
>NW_005283549.1:0-471 GCF_000412655.1 Myotis brandtii
GAGCCAAACTGGCTAGGGCTCTAGTGATCAATCCTTATGGCAAATTTCTATAGAAAATGAAGGTAACTGACATCCATTTTAATAATTTATCATGATGATGTGTTTTCCAGTTTTTAGGACTAAGATGCATTGGATTAAATATTTCAAAGGAATGGGAGATCCTTCAAAGGCCTTAGCCTATTTTTTAGCATCTACAACTTAGCATTTCATATTCTAAAACTCCCAAGCAACCCTATATATGAATATTGTTTAAAAAAACTCCACTAAACCATAACTTTATTGCATAATTTGATGAAAAAAATTTACTATAACTCTTCTTTTTTTAGTAATGCTTTTTATTAGGATAATATAACAGCAAATTGTATTTACCTTTAATTAAAATTTCTTGAAAGACAAGTCTGAAGTTAATTTGTGTAATAGTAAACTTAGAACTAATTACTGCCCAGTATAACATGTGCTATTATATATATA
>NW_005283550.1:0-471 GCF_000412655.1 Myotis brandtii
AACGAGTATGAAATGGAAAAGCTATACTGGCACAGATGGTTGCTAGGCATAGGCACTCTAATTTAGCTACTGCCACTTATGTGCCCTGTCAGAAACAAACCAACCTGAGCCTCCAATATGAAACCATCCTATAAGAAAAACAATCAGTCATTTGGTGACAAGTTAATTATATTTGGCTTCTACTCTGTAATGAACAGCAATTCACCTTGAATGGGATTGACATACATTCCCAGCATAGGTTTTTCTTTCTTGCCTGCAGGACCATAGACAGGATAACCATGAGAATACTTAAAGCCTTCCATCCGCTGGCATATATTATCATATAACATTGCCCAGGAATAATGATCTACTTTATATAAAGGAGCAGTGACAAATTGCCATAAACATGATATCCACTATTTTCACCACTTTGGTTCACTCTGAAATTACCAGCTTAATAGACTAGAGCCATAGTTGGCAAACTGCGGCTCG
>NW_005283551.1:0-471 GCF_000412655.1 Myotis brandtii
TGTTATACTAGATGCCAAATGCAGAAAAATAAGACAGAAGGTACAACTCAGGTCATGATAGTTGAAAGGACAGAAATAATCCAGAGTGGGTTTTTGTTGTTGTTGTGCTTTGGGTTTTTTGTTTTTTTTACAATGAAGGTCACAAGATCCAACTGTCTTCTATTTACCTGCCCTTTCTTTGTGGGACAATATAGCCTCAACTCACATTCCATTATGGATGAATAAAAGGGTTTCTATGGAAAGTAACCTCACTTGGTGAACTGATCATAAATTCCTAACTGGGAAGCTCATGGTGGATAGTCATGCCCTTTGCTTTAAGCAAGCCCTTTTTTTTCTGTGCATCTAAGTCAATGTACCTTTGAAATGCTCCCTTTCACACCCCTTCTTTCACACCCTTTCTTCTAAAGTGTTACCACCCTCAAGGGAGCACATAATCTTAAATAACCTGTGATCTTATCTCCACCTTGCTTT
>NW_005283552.1:0-471 GCF_000412655.1 Myotis brandtii
GGGGGGGGGGGGGGGGGGTCAATGGGGAAAAAGGGGGCACATCTGTAATACTTTGAACAATAAAAATAAATGAAAAGAAAAAGACTTGGGAAGTGGAAGGTAGAGAGCAAACCCACAGCCAATTAGTAACGGTTGCTGACTCTGACCTTGGAGATGGAGAGTTCAGAAGGAGGGTTAGAGCGGAAACTGGGATCTGAGGAACAGAACCAGGGAGCAGTATGAGAATGCTACCATGTCTCACCCAGAAACATAAACGATGAAAATAGATGGGTACTTCCCCCCAAAAGAATGCAGTCTGTTGGAGAAGACTGCCCTAATAAATGCAACCATCCTTAATCTTAAAATATTATATCCACTATATACATATATGGCCATATAGCAACAGTACACATGTATACTTGTTAATGTGTTTCCTACTACTTAGTCATAAATCGTATCTTTCCATCTAGATTGTAAGCTACTAAAAAAGGG
>NW_005283553.1:0-471 GCF_000412655.1 Myotis brandtii
TAAAGGGCCAGAAGGTTGAGAACCACTGCACTACATGCTGTGGGGCACCTTCCCTTCCTTCACCTGACCTATCGTGGAGATCATTTCATATCAACACACGAAGATCTTCCTCAGCCTGTCTGGCCCCAGGGCGTTCCATAGGGTGGAGTGAGCATAGTTGATGTAACCAGTCCCCTGCTGATGAATGTTTGGGTCATCAAATCTCCCACAATTCCCTGGTGAATCCACATCACCCAGCACATGTGCAAATGTGTCCTTGGCATGCATTCCCAGAGCAGAATTGCGTGTCACTGGAACGTGCACTTGCAATGTTTCTGGATGGAGCCACCTGGCCTTCGTAGAGGCTGTCCAGTCAACTCTCGGTCATGAGCAAGTCTCTCCATCTTAAAATCACCCCCACAAAGAGCAGCCAGACACCTCAGACCACTCCTCCCCAACTCTTCCTTCAATGTTGCCCTGCCCTTATAGTTC
>NW_005283554.1:0-471 GCF_000412655.1 Myotis brandtii
TCTAGATGTCAGTAGCACCCCCAACGCGCCCCAAGTCATGAGAATCAAACATGTCTCCGCATGGTGCCCCTGATTTGAATCCCCCTCCAGAGGGAAGAAGAGGGGTGATCGAGTTGGCACCAGAGGTTAGGGGCGGTTCCGTTCTACTTCCTGCCCCGGATGGTGGTTACATGGGTGTGGTGCACTTTGAAGTCCTTGCTAAATGGATCCCACATGTTCTGCGCACTTGAGGCCTGTTCTGGTTGGGCTAATAGGAAGAACTCTGGGAGGGGTCCCTGGGCATCAGATGGCACCGTGTTCTTGACGAGGGGAGGAGGGCTTTGAGGGGAGAAGTTTCAACTGTGAGATGGAGTGGGGAACAGACCCTTTGCCACCCCTTGGGGGCTGGTTGGAGCCCTGCCTGGGTTCCCACAGTGCTGGGAGCTGCGGCCCCTCCAGGCCCCTTCCCCTTCTCTGGTCTCCTGGAGTAGG
>NW_005283555.1:0-471 GCF_000412655.1 Myotis brandtii
AATCTGGCCGTTCATAATAATCTGGCCACTCAGTGTATAATTGTCTGCTAAATAAAAACAAAACAAACAAACAAGAACAAGAACAAACCGAACACCTTTTATCAGAGAATAGTAGTAGAATCCAAAAGAACCACAACTTAACATGTATAACGCTAGATACAATTTAAAATTACTCAAGATACTAAAAATCCAATAAATATGCTTTATTTGGGAAAGAGAGAGAGGAGAGCAGAAAGTTTGGTCTTTCTTTATATATTTCATCTTTAGCTGAGCTTCATTGAGTGTTCTGTGCATGTGTGTTCACAGGTCAGTAAGAGATGTGAGTACACAGAATTTGGGGATCTCTTCTCTGTCTTCTTTCTGAGAGCCCCCTACCTCTTCAGTAGCCAAATATTACTCTGCTTCAGTCTTTTGGTTTTCCTACCCAGAAATACATTTCCTACCTTTTTACATGCACTATGTGGACTGTCC
>NW_005283556.1:0-471 GCF_000412655.1 Myotis brandtii
TAACTCCATGCAAATAAAATTCACTCATTCTCCTGTAGAAGTCTTAGAAAATTCCTTTTCTAAAGCTATCATAAGAACCCTACCCCCAGCACCCAATTGGGAAAGGCATCCCCCACTTCCACCATTGGGCACCCCATTTTCACCCATTAACAATTGTACAGAATCAAATGGCAGGACAATCCTACAATGTATCTGCTAATGGCAGTTAGAATCTGCCTCTGAACACCATTCAATTGGACATGGTCCCTCTCATTACCAAAAGCTCCTGCCTGTGCACAATCCAATTCAAATTAGGGAGGCTCCCGTGGTCAGGAAAGTGGAGACTTGTAAAACTTATTTTTTATATATCAAAATGTATTTATCAATCACTTCTTTTAAAGTTTTTGTATTTAGAGTCATTGCTAGAAAGGCTTTACCCCCTTCTAAGTTTATATAGAAATTCATCCATGTTTATTCATAGTGCATGTATGG
>NW_005283557.1:0-471 GCF_000412655.1 Myotis brandtii
AATTTTCTGATGCTTTGATTCCACTTACTATGTATGGGCCTGGCACTTAATTTTGCAGCGATTTTATGTTTGTTGAAAAGAAACAAATTGTAGAAATTTAGAAATTTCACCTTAAGAACACATTGAACAAAAGTAAATGATAGCATATCATACCTCTGAGCATTTTAATAGGACCAGGAGATACTATAAGGTACATGGAAGACCTGAGTTTAAAAAGTTAGACAAAGAAAAAACGTAGAAAGAGCAGGGAGGGGTGGGGGGGAAGAAAAATGAGAGGCAAAGGTGAAAAACAATGAGATGCAGAAAAGAAAGAAATCTGGAAACTCAGAGAAATGAGCCAGGTACATGAAATGGCAAAGGACTAGAGTGTTGTCAAATTGCATGTCAGATCACAGACTGCCTATACAGGGGCAGCACAAGGAGAGTGTCAATCTTTCTCTAAATGATTAGGTAAATACGATTTTTTCTATC
>NW_005283558.1:0-471 GCF_000412655.1 Myotis brandtii
AAGCCTATTCCGTCCCTTTACCGCCGCCCCCTCCGGGCACACAGTTCCCGCTCGGCGGGCTCAGGGCAGACCCTGCTCTCGCCGGGGGCGCTGCCTCGGGACCTGGGGTGCTGCTCAAACTCCGCTCTGAGTTCTATTCCCAAGCGCAGCCTCGCCTTTTGGAGACAATAAACCAAACTTTGGCGACGCTCAGCTCACGGAGAACTCAGACTCGAGGGAGGCAGCCCTCTACCCGGGAGCGCCCGGAGCCCTTCTCCCCGAAAGCGCCAGCCGCGGGGTCACCAGCTCCCTCCTCTGTGAAGGGAGGTGACAGTCAGGCTGCAGCCAGACTTCCCCAAGCCGCCCCGTCTCCGGCCGGCTGTCCAGGCCTTGGCCTTGCGGGATGGAGGCCAGGCCCCCTCTTCAGAGGGGAGACCCCGGGCTCAGGGGGTCTGGGGACAGCGCTGGCCACCAGGACACCAGGCACTGCAC
>NW_005283559.1:0-471 GCF_000412655.1 Myotis brandtii
AAGAGCCCCTGAGATTTTCACTCTGTGATCCCAGCGGGTTCATAACCCTTTGTGTCTCTGCCGATCCATCCAAACCAGGTTCATGTTTAACAGAAGCTTTGCCCTCACCTTCACGTGGTCCTCGTCAGCTTGTCGTGGGTTTAGAATAATTTCACAGGACATCACAGTCCTTTCCTCTTTACGGGGCCACATGCAGAGGGCACTTGGGTCTGACTCAGTGTTCGCGACACTGAAGGACTCGCTGAACTTGTGGACTCTTAGTCACTGTGTCGGGTTCCTTGCTTCTGGCTTCTGAACCGACTCCGTCTTTCAGGGCAGGAAGATAAGCTCGTGCAAGAATCACAAGTGAGAGCCGGCAAGCGATGCCGGGAGCCCCTGGCCGCAGGGGCGGAGAACGGGGAGCCGCAGGCAAAGCATGTGAAGCAGGCCGGGGAGGCAGCCCCTCCGGTGGGCAAGGACACGTTCTCTTAC
>NW_005283560.1:0-471 GCF_000412655.1 Myotis brandtii
AAAAATCGAGGCAAGGACTCCGGTTTTGAGTTGCAAGCATGTGGGATTGACTGGAAGTCTATAACGGTTTAAGGACGCTCTATTGCCACAGAAACCCCAGAGCTGGCGGACAGTCCGCAGGCCAATCCTCAAGCTGCGCACAGACAACGGGCTGCTGAGCCTGAGGGATGCCCAGGAAAGACGTGCGTTGCGATGCCCAGCTGGGAAGTGGCGTGGAGGACAAGCTTCATGGAGATCCCTTTAGGCATCAAAACCGCGGGCAGCCCCCGGGCTGGGCTGACACCAGGGTAGCGAGTCCTTGCTGTTCCTGTCCCAGGGGCCCCCATGCGTGGTTCACCACCGTCCCTTTTTCCAAATGGGGGTTTGCATCGCCATAGTTCTCGCCACCACGGTCTTCGGGCGTGCTGGGGCGTCTGCTTTAGCCTTAGGCCGTTGACCTGTGTCACCAAGGCCTTGGGAGGGAGCCCCTCT
>NW_005283561.1:0-471 GCF_000412655.1 Myotis brandtii
CATATAAAACATGCTACAATTATTCTTCTTTTAAAACAGAACACCTTTCCAAATCACCCAACCCTCTCCCGGTATTACCTCCTTCTCTTATCCCCAGAACAAAACTGCAGTAATAGTCTATACACATTGTTTCCAAATCACCATTGTTTCCATATACTTTCTTTATAGTTTTTTGAGGTTCCACTTCAATTTGTCTTCTCCTTTGCTACTTCACAAAATTCGTTTTTTCCAAGAATAGCATTAACTTCTATATTCTTCAACTCTCAATCCTTTTCTTAATGTTTGACTTGGGTAATCATTTACTTTTCTTTTAAACATTATCTTTGGCCTGGCTGGTTTGCTCAGTGGTTAGAGAGTCAGCCTGCCCACCAAAGGGTCTTTGGCTTGATTCCCATCAAGAGCATGTACCTGGGTTGTGGGTTCATTCCCCACTCGGGTCGGGGCATGTGCAGGAGGCAACCAATTGATGTG
>NW_005283562.1:0-471 GCF_000412655.1 Myotis brandtii
TTTGATAACAATCCATCTCTCTATCTCTGTTTATATGGTCAGAGAAGCTAGGATTTTGACACAGAACCAAAGCTGTGCTAAGTTGGTTACCAGGGAAAATGGACTAGAAATTGGGAAGGAGTCAACAGAACCCATTTCCACTACTGGACAAATAATTCAACCCCAAGCCCAAATAAGCTGACTTCTGGGTATGTTGGCCTGGGCGTTTTATGGTAGAGTCTCCAAAAGGCTAATACAAATTCAGGACCCTTGGGAAGAATACTATTACCAAGCCAAATATAAATGTACCTGCCCCAGGAACAAAACAGTAAAACCCACTGAAAGTACTTATAATGGCCTCTGGCTTTGAAAATGAGGCTTTAGTGACTTCATCCTTTTAGGCCGAAGTTTAATAACCCTCGTCTCTGCAGTAAGTGCCAGAATAGCTCATGGTTCCTAATGGGCCCTTGTGCTTGCACACATGGGCTTCTG
>NW_005283563.1:0-471 GCF_000412655.1 Myotis brandtii
GAGTCATGGAGTACCTTCTTGCTAGTCAATGTAATTTGAACTGGAGAATCTTGGTTCAGGAAAGGCCAACCATGTTACGGATGTGGGAAGACTCGGAAAATGCCCTCTCACTTCTATTCCCATCATGCACACGCAGCTCTTGAGGAACCTAACTGAAGTTAGCTAAACCAAGTGATATTCTGCCATGTCTGATGAACAACGGAGAGAGGAGGATCATTTGTCCTTTAAGGTGTCCTAGGAAGGAAAGATTAAATTTCTGAAACTTCCCAATGTGGCTTTGATGAGAAAGTAATGAAAGCCACCAGCAGAACTATCCTCATCGTTGAGTCAGATAACAAAGTCATTGACAGTGATGGTCTACACTGAAGGGTGGGAGACAAAAGACAAATAAACCAGATTCACCCTGGATAATTTTATTAACATTTCCAGTTCCTTTAGTTAGTAACATTTGTATAAAAATCATATATATAT
>NW_005283564.1:0-471 GCF_000412655.1 Myotis brandtii
ATTGGGCACCTACTACGTGCCACCTACTAGGTGCCAGGCTATTCCGGTGCTCGGAACATTGTGGTAAACGAGACAGACAAAGACCCCGCTCTCTCCTATGGGGCTCACATTTTAATGGCTCCCTCAGCTCTCAGGGCAAAGTCACAGCCGGAACATGATTAATTACAAGCTCACGCCTGGCCTGGCCTCCGCCCAGGTTCTCAGCGTCGCCTCGCACCTGTCCTGCACCCCGCCACCTCCCACCGCACTGGGCGTGCCAGTGCCCCCAGGCCCCGTGTGCCGCGCGGCGTCCTCACCTGTCACCTGTCACTGTCCCCGCCTCCCCTCCCCGTCCTCTCCTCCGTGGTCTCTCCCCGCCTCCCACCCTCAGTAAGGTCCCTCGGACAGCCCTCCTCTCAGCACCTTCCCTCTTCATTCACAACAGGGCTGCTGTCGGCCGTCCCCACGGACTGCAAGCCTCGGGCACGTAGA
>NW_005283565.1:0-471 GCF_000412655.1 Myotis brandtii
GAAGAGAAGTCCCCATAACTTTTGGCTGTAAAAACCAGCAAGGATGGAGGCTAGGGGAGACGGAGGGCTGTTGGAGCCCCAAGACGTTCCTTTGAAGGGCCCACCCATGGACTTACTCAGATTCACTCACTCTGAGCCTCAGTACTGTGGCAGAAGCTTGAAAGGCACCAAAGACATATGGGAAAGAACCAAATTGTTCAGCATCAGGATGAGAGCTGGGGGTGGGAGGCAACTTTCTTTCAGACAGAAGTGCAGAAGTGCTGGCAGAAACCATTGTTCTTTTGATGAGCCCTCCCCTCACAGACCTTGCAGATGGGTATCATATCTGCGACTCCATCAACCTGGCTCACACTGTTTGCCTGACCCTAGTGATTCCCTGAGATCCCACCTTACCCAACTTGAGATCCCATACCACTCAAGCTGTTTCCATGGCTTATCTTGGCTCATGCTTCAGATTTTCCTAAAATCTCT
>NW_005283566.1:0-471 GCF_000412655.1 Myotis brandtii
GGTCGATGCTCAACCACTGAGACATGCTGGCTGGGCTAAAAGCATTTTATAAAAATGGTCAATGAGACTCCCACTTACAGCAGACTAGATACCCTGGGTGACCTTGACCTTCTTTATCACAACAATGAAAGTGCTGGAAGATGGACGCTGGGAAGGAGACCCAGATAGACGGGTGGCAGGTGGTGGTGCCACTAGTGGAGTGGGCGCAGAGAAGCCATCTGCAGAGGTCGAATGAAAGGAAAGCAGAGGCCTGGGAAATGAGCGAGCAGCAACGTTGCCTTTGCCTGGGGAATTCATCAGGAACCTGGAGGCCTTGAGCTTTGCCTTAATGTGAAGCAAGAGAGGAAACTTAGACCTGCCCAGTGTGCGGAGTCTCATACGCTGAAACCCTAAGGGAGTAAAGCCACTGTCCAGGTAGGAAATGGGTTGACTTCAATTTTGGTCCCATCTACATGGGGGTAAACCTCCCTG
>NW_005283567.1:0-471 GCF_000412655.1 Myotis brandtii
GGCACAGAGGATGGAGGAGGACTTCTCAGGGGGCTTTACTTTTTATGTGGGGCATTAAGTTGGGTATAAAACTCTTAATGGTGCTTATTATTAACAGAATAAAGAAAACAAGGCCTTGAATGGACCAATGAAGTGTCATGTATCAAGGGCTATCACTAATGTATTTTGTAGGTTTGTTGAACCCATGAGAAAAGAACAGTGAATGACATGAAACTGCGTGGTCTCCTAATTTTGAATGGAAAAACATGCACGAAACTATATATTCAGTAGGACTCCAAGGTCAGGGAGTGGTAAACAATCATGGGGGTGAGGAGAGGAAATGTGAGACTCTGGGTCGTTTCTTCATTTGTCCCCAGACACGGGGTCTGGCGACCAATGACATGTAGATTTATATAGCCATATTGGAAGTCGCTTTGAAAATTACATTACAATGTGAAATTCACAGACTGTATGTGCTAAAATATTCATTTC
>NW_005283568.1:0-471 GCF_000412655.1 Myotis brandtii
CAGGTGTGGGGGGAGTGCCAGCGTGGAGAAGTCCAGCCGGTGAAAGCATAGTCCTGGCTGTTCAGAGCTCACTGCTGGTGACTACAGCATGCACCCCAGGCGTCTGCTCCCTGGCAGAGGCTCGGTTAGTGTTGGTCTGACTGCCCTTTGTGGACCACTGGCCTGTGGCCTTTCATTGCTCATAGACTTGGTGCTTCATTTCACTTACCACTGTGGGTCTTATTGAAGATGGAATGGAGATTAGGATGTTGGTTGTTATTTATTCAGCAACTGGATAATAAAAGATTTGAAGAAAAAGGTGGGGAGAGCAGGGGGAAATGATAGAGTTCTTTCACATTTCAGACTTTCTTCTGTGTTTGTTCCCCAATTTTGGAATCTAAAGAAATGTGCACATGCAAATTAAGTAGTTCCTGCCCTAGCTGGTTTGGATAGACTGTCAGCCTGAGGACTGAAGGGTCCTGGGTTCGATTC
>NW_005283569.1:0-471 GCF_000412655.1 Myotis brandtii
TTAAGAGTTCATGGCCTACCTAGGATGAAGACCGTGTAGGCCGGGTAAAGCATTCACATTTGTTAGGTCTCTGGAGGTTCACACTGTATGAGTAAGGGTGAACTAGACATAAATAGTCCTAAAATGGACTAGAGCCCCACTTGGAATTAAACTGTGATTAAAGTATTTTATTTTAGTTCTTTTTTTATTTTTCAATCCCAGTTCACATTCAATATTATTTTACATTTATTTCAATTGTACAACATAGTGGATAATTATTTATATAATTTACAAAGTGATCCCCCCAATAACTCTAGTACCCACCTGGAACTATACATAGTTATTACAGTATTATTGACTATATACCCATGACTATTTTGTAATTATCAATTTGTACTTTTTAATTTCTTAACCATTTTCACCCAGCCCCCAAAGTCCCTTTCCCATCTGGAGATATCAGCTTGTTCTCTGTATCTATGAGTCTGTTTCTGT
>NW_005283570.1:0-471 GCF_000412655.1 Myotis brandtii
CCCTTTGTCCATAACTTGACGTCCCACTCAGGTTTTATAATATCAGCTTTGTCTAGCATGGTTTCTTTTCGTTGGAAACCATGTTGGTTATGTGTGAACTGCTTATCTTTTTTACAGTCTCTGCTCAATGAACTGATACAGTGAGTTTCTGGTAAGACACAGACGTGGGAGTGAAAATATTCTTCCTCACCACAGAAAGGGATTTTTTTACCATGTCTTTTAGCTGCAGACACCCAGGGTACCTTGCGCATCAGGAAAGAGCGAGCACTCACCTCTTGCAATTAGAAAATGGTTCTTCATGATGACATCTTACTTGCGCTAAACCCTTTCATAAACTTCCTCGGGTGGGAGAGACAGTCCAAGTAATGGACAATTGTTTAACATATCCACATGCCTTGATGAAGAAGGCCCTTCCGTTTAGGAGAAATGCCCTTAAAATTAATGAATACCTTGTGATACAAGTTTTTTTTT
>NW_005283571.1:0-471 GCF_000412655.1 Myotis brandtii
ATCAGACACCTCTCACCTTTCCTGAAGCACCTCCATCCTCTCGCTCTTACTTTCCCCCCTCTCTTGGGCCTCGTTCTCTTTGGGGACATATTCAGTGTGATTTTATTAACACTCCGGCCTCATCCTCATCGTAGGAATAATCAAGTGTGAATATTCGCATTAATTACCCCCAGATGGATCTCCTGCAGAAAAACTTCACTAACATCAAAAAGTTGGTTACAGCTGTACAAAAACATGTAAAATCAAAGAAACATGTTTGGGGGTTTTTTGTTTGTTTAATGTAGTACATGAATAACACCAAAGAGAAGTTCCAGCAAATTCAACTATCAACTTGGCTAAACAGGATTTAACATAACATTCTAACAGTTGATCAGACAGGAAAAAAACAGGCACAAAGATGTTCATTATTTTGCCCTAGCCGGTTTGGCTCAATAGATAGAGCGTCGCCCTGTGGACTGAAGGGTCCCAGGT
>NW_005283572.1:0-471 GCF_000412655.1 Myotis brandtii
CTCACTTCCTAAGGCGGTTGAGAGGACTAATTAAGTTGAAACATCTAAAGTGTTTCTGCCGTGCTCAGCAACATGTTCCAGAAACGTGAACTAAGATGACAAGACAATGAGAATGATGGTGATGACAACCACCTATTTATCTCTACACTAATTTTTCCTCCGTGGCTTAGAGTAGAAATAAGAGGTCAAGCCCTGCCCTTCGAAACCACAATCAAAATGAGAGTAAAATATTGCGCGTTGTCAAGATTTAGAATTCGTTGTCAAGGTCTCTGGCCTATGCATTTTGGGAAAGAAGGGGAGGTAGTACTGTGGTGGCAAATTGAGAAGCAAGAGAAAAGGACGTGTTGTCAGGGTCCAGACGGTCAGGAAAACCCATTATCCCTCAGTCAGCCCCCAATAGCTCTAACAGAGATAAAGTGAGTGAGGACTTAGGAGAGGGTTAAAGGACACAGACACTCAATGCTGAGGTCC
>NW_005283573.1:0-471 GCF_000412655.1 Myotis brandtii
GTTGACTAATGAGTTTGCTGACCACTGGCCTAGAGGATTGAGAAGGCATAAGAGAAGTTGAAAATGGTTTAATTTGACCATATCATGCTGTAAACATGTAAGGAGGGAAGAAGCTGAAGCTAGAAAGCTACATAAGAATCAGATTAAGAAGATTCTTTATTTCAATGCTTAGGATTTTAAATTTTATCATGAAGAGATAGGGAGCCAGTAAGGATGAAAAAATATCTAAAGATACTTTTCCCATTAAAGAGTACCACATGACCATTGCAGACATCTTGGGAAAAGAAATTATGTGTAATCCCAGTATCCAAGTACAGTTACAAATATATGTTTCTATGGCTTCTTTTAAAAAAACATGTTCCATGCATATTTTTAAAATTAGTTGTAATTATATGTAAACTAGAGGCCCAGTGCACAAAATGTGTGCACTAGGGATGGGGGGGGGGGTCCCTCAGCCCGGCCTGTGCCCTC
>NW_005283574.1:0-471 GCF_000412655.1 Myotis brandtii
GTCTCTAGAAGGTCAACTCCTCAAGGCCAGGGCATGCCTTGTTCACCTCTGTGCTCCCAGGATTGAGCTCAGGGACTGGCACAGAAGCTGGGCCAGTATTTGTCAAAGGAACAGAATGCTTACTCTTGGGTTTTCAGTCACTCCCTGGCTGGTCAGAAAGCACCTAATCCCAAGCTGGAGTGCCCGCTCTTCCTTTCTCTCCAGGCCTTGCCATCCACAATATGCCCTGAAGGTGGGCACATCTCAGGGTCTGATCTCCGTGCCCCTTGAAGCTGCTGGTGGAGAGTGTGGCTCCTGTCTCCCCTTCCAGCTCTTGGCCGGCCTTCTTGGGCCTCAGTAGAACTGCTTTTGGTTACCCTCCTTTTCTAAACCACACCTGGTCTCAAGGTGCCCCTGCCCGGGCCCTGGTCCTGAGGCCCCGCTGGCCTGCTAGTCCTCAGGGCCGTGACCTCCACCCGGAGGCTCTGCGGG
>NW_005283575.1:0-471 GCF_000412655.1 Myotis brandtii
AAGGCCAAGCTGTCACCCACCATGGCAGGGCCCCGGGACCCCAGGGACCTTGGAGGCTGGGGTGTGGTGGTCCCTGAGGCTGCCTCTCAGCTTCCTGTGGGATGTGAGGCTGGGGGCCTGCTCCATTGTCATGTATGCTCTCGGGGGGCCTGGACCCCTCAGCTGGGCTCTGGGACCCGAGGGTGGGAGGACCCCGAGGGTCTTGTAAATGATAGGATGCTGAGGAGGAGCCTTTGGGAGGGGTCTTGGGATCAGACCTGCCAGCCCCAGCAGGAGGGGTGGTAGGGAGTCTGGTGGAGGGGGTCACGGGCCAGGATGGCTCCAGAGGGTCCAGACACGGGCTCACCCTGCCACCAGCCTGGCACATGGAGCTGGTCAGTAGCGGCACTTCTTACACCTTCTCCCAGGGCCCTCGCCCTCGAGTCATCTTGACCCACTGTGGAGGCACCTGGCGCTCGCTGCCTGGGGTCC
>NW_005283576.1:0-471 GCF_000412655.1 Myotis brandtii
CGTTGGAGATCATGTTAGCAGGCCCACCTCGCAGACGAAGAAACTGAGGCTCAAAGGCGCACAGTGCTCTGTCTGACATAAACCAGCTGGTGTGATGTGGGCCAGCCGTGAGCCTGCGGGGAGGGGTCCGTCGCTGGCCATCGTGGGGCTGAGGGAGCGCTGGGCTCCTGGGGGAGGTGGTGGGGAGACGCTGTGCGTGTCTCTCCTCCTGTGACCGATCCTCTCCATTCCCACCTCCCAGGGGAGGAAATGTCCAACACCAGACACATGAGAGCTCCTCCTGGGGGTGTAGACACTGGGTATCACTCCCACCCCCAGTTCTCCACGCACACGGACCTACTCAGAGGCAAGGCTGACTCAACAGCCAGTCCACCTCCCAGAACCTCCCACGGAGCAGGGGAGGGAGGGATGGACAGCGACCTGCATCCCTCCAAGGTTGGGTCCATCTCAGGAAAGAGTTCCGCCTCACAT
>NW_005283577.1:0-471 GCF_000412655.1 Myotis brandtii
TTCTTAAGTTTCTGTCTGATTGGACAATTACTTGGAAGTATTAACAAAAGAAAGATAGGGACAAGGTGGGTGAGTTATGGCCTTCCGGATCCCCTCCCCCAGTGATTTACCTCACCATTCTCCTGTCCTCCCCTATTTCCCTTATTCCTTTCAGAGGGTTCCAGAGCCTGCTGGAGGAGAACTTCACCCCGAACTGCTTCCTTCCCTTGTGTCAGAGTTCTCACTGCACTTCAACAGGGTGCGCTCCCTATTCTTGACTATAAGTATCGAAAGTCTTCCGATTTTGTGCCCTGGCCAGTGTTGCTAAGTGGTTAGAGTATTGTCCGCTCATACCGAAGGGTCACAGGTTCATTTCCAGGTCAAGAGCATGTACCTAGGTTGCAGGTTTGATCCCCAGCCCCTACCGAGGTGTGTGTGGGAGGTAACCAATCGATCCGTCTCTATCACATCAATGTTTCTTTCTTTCTCTCC
>NW_005283578.1:0-471 GCF_000412655.1 Myotis brandtii
TCCATGATAGTTTGGTAACTTTTCTTCAAATACCTCAGGTTTCTCTGCTCTCCTTATTTCATTATTATCAATTTTATTCATGATAATATATGTAAGCATACCCAAAGACTTACATTGTCATGCTCAGGAGAGTCATGCCTATGTCAGTCAGGGTCCCAGAACGAAGAAAAGGGATTTTAAGAGAAACTGCTGAAAACAACCAAGATAGGATGTATCAAGGTATAGCAATTAATAGAAACAGATTACAACCCCAGGCCTGATGAGGAAGGGACAAATAATGATGTTATTGGGGCCTTGGGTGACCTGGAGACTATGAGGAGGGGCTGCTTAGCCTGAGCTATAGTTATAGTCAAATACAACTAACTAGAACTTTGGTAACCATGCATTCTGGAAGCGGGGAAATAAATATCTCTAGTTCTCTCTCCTCCAGCACTCTTATCTTGCCAAGTTATTCCTCTAGCCAGATCCAAT
>NW_005283579.1:0-471 GCF_000412655.1 Myotis brandtii
CTGATCCCCGCAGGCCAGGCAGAGGGACCCCACCAGTACATGAATCCATGCACTGGTCCTCTAGTGTAGCATAAGTTAGATGTACTCAGTGGTGATTCTGCAGTGTTTTACTTGAATTTTCCTTTTCCTAAAGCTATGTGATAGGTAAACTAGAAGTTATAAGGCTGCGTTAAGAAAACCTACATATTGTTTGTATAATAAGTAGATTGAATGTTGATTAGTCTGACAGTAGTTTTCTG
This sequence comes from Myotis brandtii, assembly GCF_000412655.1. NCBI lineage: Eukaryota > Metazoa > Chordata > Mammalia > Chiroptera > Vespertilionidae > Myotis > Myotis brandtii. The sequence continues at coordinate 240 of NW_005283579.1, forward strand.
ACAAAGCTAAAAGTCAATGGAATCATTGTAGACCCCATCACCTACTGTCTGTGACTTTGAGTAAGTTTCTCAAATTTTAAAAACCTATTTTGTAAAATGCAAATATTAATAGCATCTACCCTAGAGCTGTTACAATGAATTAATGAGATAAGGTGCTTAGAACAGTGTCCAGCACAGTGTTCTATGTCCTTTTCCTCCTCTTCTCTTTTTATTTCCTCTTCTCCTTATTCTT
>NW_005283580.1:0-471 GCF_000412655.1 Myotis brandtii
AGAACTTGTTGGGGAAAGTCGCACAGAAAATGCAAGCTCCTAATAAAATTCACTGGATTGAGAAGGCAAATCATTCCATGGCAGTGAAAGGACGGTCAACGAATGATGTTTTCAAAGAAATAAATACACAAATTTTGTTTTGGATTCAGGAAATCACTGAAAGGGACAAGAAATAATTGTCTTTAATTAAAAGCCATGTTATTTTGAATACAAATACAGTTAATTTGATAAAGAACAGCATAACTCTCAGCATTATGAGGTATATTTTCAATTAACTTAATGTTCTTTAATGTTCCCCCATTTATAAAACATGTTTTAATTGTGAAATTGATGTATTTTACAAAATGTGTTTTGAAAGCATAGTTCTATAAAGATGATGCACAAATGTTGAAGACGGTCTAAATATAATTTATTTTTATTAATATAGTTAAGTTTGAAAAAATTAAACATTTGAATTTTGTTACAGTGAAA
>NW_005283581.1:0-471 GCF_000412655.1 Myotis brandtii
ATTTAGTTCTTCAGTTGCAATAGCCTCATTTCCAAGTGCTCAAGAGCCAAGTGGGACTGATGGCTCCCATATCGGATGGCATAGATGAAGAACATGGAAAGAGCCATGGTCTGGAAAGTTCTAGAAACACCAGTCTAGATGGTGAGTTCCATCAAAAAAGGCATCTGTGTCTATTATTTCCCCTTGTGTCCCCAGTGTCCAGCTCAGGGTTTAGCATTCAATAGATGCTCAATAAATGTTGATGGAAGAAGGGAAGGAGGAAAGGAGGAAAGGAGGAATTATCTTCTAAGGATCCAAGTAAACAACATGAAAGACAGCCTCATAGCTGGCTCCTCATAGATGTCCATCCCTGCATTAATTATAATAGTGAAAACCAGAAAAATGTCCTTAAAGTTCGGCCAGAGGAGGCTGGATATAAAGATTATAGTCAAGCACTGACTGGTTTAGCTCAGTGGATAGAGCATTGGCCTT
>NW_005283582.1:0-471 GCF_000412655.1 Myotis brandtii
TGTGGCAGCGCTAAGGATGTCCGACTGCCGGCTTAGGTCCGCTCCCCATGGGCTCCCGAGACTGCAAAAGGGCACAGGCCAGGCTGAGGGAACACGCCCCGCCCCCCACCCCGAGTGCATGAATGTCATGCACTGAGCCTCTAGTATGTAAATAAAAGCATCCATATTCCACCAACCATACATAGCCATGTGTTCACATTTTTAATAAAATGATCATGTATTCCTATCTGAAATAAATAATAAAATCAACAACGTGGTTATCTATTTGGTTAACTCTTATAGATGCAAAGTGACATCCTTAGAACTGGGTTGCTCTATACAAAGATATAGACAATTAAAGACTCTTAAACGAATCAAACTTTTCTTTTTAGTTTTAAACATTCAAAGATCATTTGGGGAGGAGAGATAAACCAAAGAATTTACATGCTTATCAGCATAGTCCCTGGTCACAAACAACAGTGCGGTGAAGAC
>NW_005283583.1:0-471 GCF_000412655.1 Myotis brandtii
GATCTTATAAGTGTCTGATAAAATACTCTGCCATATTGCACTAAATATATTCACCTTAGGGTCCCTCAACCTTGAGAAGCTTACAGAGATGTTTAAGACAAAGGAACAGTAGAAATAGTAAAATACACAGAGAAAAGATGACTTAGGAAGGTGTAAGATGGGAATTAGCCTAGAAAGAGCCTTAACTCAGGGGTGACCCTCTAACTGCCTTAGTTCACTGGAAGGTTCTCACAGTACCCAGCAGTCTCTTGTGCACTGAAGGCAGGACAGAAGCTAGGACATGAATCCCAGTGGTGCGAGGTACAGGGGCCTCTCCTTGACCAGCTGAATTAAGATTCCCCAACCAGTCTGTGAGAGAGCTCTGCACTCTCCTGCTGGAGGTCGGAGAGCATAGGGTAAGTCCCACCTGCAGCGGGACATGGGGGGACTTTGGGGGTGGGATTGGAGGTTTTCTATTTTTTAAAAATATAT
>NW_005283584.1:0-471 GCF_000412655.1 Myotis brandtii
AAATGTTTATAGTTTTAAAGCAAGTCAAATGGATTAAATTTTAAGGTGGCAAAGGGATCCAGTAGGGGAATTAGAGGAGTTAAAAGGATGCATCACAAGTAGCATCCCAGGTGACACCACCACTGCTGTCCGTGGTAGATGGACTAATCTCAGCTTAAGAGCCACCTCAGATTCTCTGTCAGTTGCAGGTAACAGAATGAATTAAGCCACATGGGCTGACATGAGTCAGGGAATTTATTAATTAGCTCCTGTAATTGCAATTGACTTCAGGTGTGGTGTGATCCAGAGGTTTCATGTCCTGACTGAGCCCCCATGGTAGAAAAAAATGGTTGCAACTCTTTCCTATCTCATATTCACACCCAGATCCTAGAGGAAAGAGTCTGTTACTTCTGATAGCTTCTGGAGAAGGGAGGAAACGTCTTTCCTATGAGCCCTAGCAAGGTCTCCTCAGGTATTATTGGCCCAGTTTGG
>NW_005283585.1:0-471 GCF_000412655.1 Myotis brandtii
GGACCCCTGCCAGGGCCCCTGCAGTAATGGGGCTGAGCGGCCGGAAGGCCCGGGACACACTGCGGCCCTGCCCCCCTGCCCCCCTCCCGGAGCAGAGAGACCCAGACAGTTCAGGGCTCACAGGCCTCAGGCCCGGAGCTGGACTGATCTGGGTGACACCACGTGCCCCAGGGCCCCACGGAGGGGAGGGCACCTCCTGGAAATAGCACCTGGCAGGCCAGGCGGGATCCCCAGGGGCTGGGAGCCGCGCCCGGGCCCTGGGCTCCCTTTGGCATAGATTCCACCTTCTCTCCAGGGACGAGGAGTCGCGTTGTCCTGTCTGGACGTACCGTGGGGTTTTCACCAGACGAAGGACTATAACTTTGGGTTGTTTCCAGTTTGGGGCGATGACAAATGAGGCTGGTCTCACTTATGTCCTGGATGGAGTGTGAACACAGGTGGCATTTAATTTGGGTGAAGACCGAGGAGTAG
>NW_005283586.1:0-471 GCF_000412655.1 Myotis brandtii
TGATTTTTAGAGAGAGAGAAGAAGGGAAAGAGAGAGAAACATCGTACTGCTGTTTCACTGATTTATGCATTCATTGGTTGCTTCTTTGTGTGTGCCCTCAACAGGGATCAAACCCAGGGGTACCAGAGAGTACCAGTAAATTGTATGGCAGAAAAATAACTTGCTTCAGTGGTATCCTATGACCTCCAGTTATATAAGCAGGATCAGGAGGAATGAAAAATAAATAACTAAATAACAGGCTCCCTCTTTAAACTGACTCCCATCATTCCCCTGGATCATGAGTTCAGGTTCTGGTCATCTGTGAGTTTCCTTACCATCCCAATGCAGAAGAGGAGAAAAATCAGCAGCCATGGTAGGTCTGTGCAGCTACGATCCTCCAGGGGCTTCCATTCTCGCTTGGAGCTCTAATTGAAAATACAAAATAAGGGAATGGTAAATGTTAAATGTCGTTAAAATTAGGAAAGCACAAAC
>NW_005283587.1:0-471 GCF_000412655.1 Myotis brandtii
TCTGAACAATAAAGATTTATTTTTAAAAAATGCAAATTCCCAGGCACCCCAGACCTACTTAATCAAACATTATGGGGGTGGGACCCAGCAACATGTTCCCACAGCCTTCCAGGTGATTCAGATGCATACTACAGTCTGAGAACTGCCAATCTACACAAAACTAACATAAAAACATTAAATCAAGGTTGTCTTATGTACATAATTGTTCTCTGATAAAGGATTTGGGAGAAGTAAATTAAGCTACAGATACTAATTCAATGACATTTTCGTTCTTCCCCAAATTGAATTAAAAAAACACCTACAAACTGCATTTTAGCCTTATTTTCTACAAGTAGGAATCCTAAAACCATTAAGTGTTCACAAAAATTTCCCTTAGAAGAGTCCAAAAAATGAACATATAAACTAACCAGCTATTATACACAAAGATGCCACATATAGGTTTTATGTGAATGTAAGTTTTTACTTCTCTGG
>NW_005283588.1:0-471 GCF_000412655.1 Myotis brandtii
GCCTCCCCTTTCCACAGGCGTCTCTCACCTGTACCAGCTGGGGGATTTGGGCTGGAGCTCTGAATATAAAGATTTGGGCTTTTTCTGAATATAAAGTTAGAACACGTTTGTAGGAGATTGCAATGATGGTCCTAATTCTTTACCCCTCCCTCCCTGTACCCACACTCCTTGCCATGTAATTTATAAGTGTCTCTCACTTGGACTGCGAGCTCAGCCGCATGACTTGTTTTGGGAAAATGGGATGTTAACAGATGTGATGGGGCAGAAACTTGAAATTTGCTTCCATGACTGGACTTATTTGCATTCATGCCATTGTCATGAGCATGTCTCCAGGATGGGCTCTCCCACAGGATTAGAAATAATGTGCCACAAAGTCACCTTCACTGTCCCAGTCATGGCCAATCTAGATCAGCCAGTCTATGCCCAGACATGAGAGTCCAGCCAAGATCAGCAGAGCCACCTAATCAACAA
>NW_005283589.1:0-471 GCF_000412655.1 Myotis brandtii
TCCATACTGTCACAAAGGGTAAAATTTTCTTCCTTTTCACAGCAGAGTAGTATCATTTTCCTTATCATTTTTGTTTAGAGTTTGTCAATCTCATCTATCTGGTCAAAAAAATATTTACTTTTGTTAATCTTTCTGTTTTTAGTAAGATAAATATTTTGATGGCATATAATTAATAAATGTACAATTTGATGGCTTAAGTATATTCACAAGAATATGCAATTAGTGTCACTGTCTAATCCAGAACATTTTCATTACCTGTTGTCATCCCTTCCCAGTCCCTCCTTTCCCCCTGCTTCTAGAAACCACTGATCTGCTCTCTGTCTCATGGATTTCCTATCCTGGATAGTCCATAGAAGTGGATTCATGCAATATCTGCTCTTTTATGTCTGGCTTCTTTCCCTTAATCTTAGCATAATGTTTTCAAGCCTCATCCACACTGTAGCATATATTAGTGCCTTCCCCTTTCTATGG
>NW_005283590.1:0-471 GCF_000412655.1 Myotis brandtii
CACTGAGCCAAACCAGCCAGGGCAAGATATTTTAATTCTTGTTGAACAAGGAGAACCTACCCAATGATAAACATGTGGAAGCATTAATGTCTTAATCCTCATTTGTAGAGATTCTGCAGCCAAAACAAAAAAGCTGCCCTATATGGTTAATCCCATTTAAAAATATCCTGTGTGCTTATATAAGCAGTCACACTAGAATGATGACTATCTAGAAAGAAAGCTCAATTGTTACATATTTTAGAAAGAAATGGCTTTCTCCAAGTTTAATATTTTGAGAAGATGTAACTCCCAAAACCACATCATAAGCATGAGTTCATTCAACCATGCCTTTTAGACCTGTCTCCCGATGGAGCAGCCACCTTGCTCTCTGGAGGTGGGCTCAGCTCCTGGGGACCACCCCGCTGGCAGCTCCCACCTCTTCTCATCTGAAATCTGGATTACAAATCACACCCTCCCTTCTTAGAAAAAAAA
>NW_005283591.1:0-471 GCF_000412655.1 Myotis brandtii
TTGGGGTGACATTGGTTAATAAAATTATTCAGGTTTCAGATATACAATTCTATAACACACCATCTGTATATGTATTGTGTATTCATTGCCCCAAGCCAAGTCTCCTTCCATCATCATTTATCCCCATATTTTAATAATAACATCTGGGATTGGTAGGTATGAGCACCCCCACTTAACAGCTGAGGAAACTGAGGTTCAGAGAAGGGAGGCGACTTCTCTGGACTTACACAGCCTGTAAGATGTTGGTTCCAGACTCAAAAGCAGCTGTTGAAGGTTGTTCTACACAACACTAGTACCCAGCACGGTGCCTGGCGTGGCTTCCATCCGAAACGCTGGGGCTTGTTTGGATTCTGCCTCAGGAGCCTTCAGGCGTTCTCCTGCCTCTTCTGCTGACTGGCTGAGCGACGATACCATCTGACGTCGGATGTGCTCCACTCCTCCCCAGATTCATTGAAAAACATTACTTTCTGT
>NW_005283592.1:0-471 GCF_000412655.1 Myotis brandtii
ACGCCACCCCACATGCACAAATTTTGTGCACCGGGCCTCTAGTTTAAGAAATAAAAACCAAGAAATATCCTGGACATTTTCAAACTTCATAGATCACAGGGCACTAAAGCAGGCTGGTTAGCCTCGAAAATATTTATATAGGTAGATATCGAAGCCTGTGAAAGTCACCACTTAGAAGGGAAGGTTGCTCTAAGTGTCTACTCATGTTTAATCTCAGTAATGAGAGTTTTCTTTTCTGTCCAATATCTTATGATTCTAGCATTTTCAATGTCTGATAAAGCTACAAAATATTGAAAGAGATGTTTAAAGTTTTTCACAATAAGTTGATTTACTATTTTTAAAGAAATTTATAATGATAATACATACATTACACATAAGCGCACACCCAGAAATGGCAAAAAATGAGGTGTTGGCAACGACTCTTCAAATTCTGGCTTTGTATTAATAAGTGTTATAGCTTCCTGAATGTTT
>NW_005283593.1:0-471 GCF_000412655.1 Myotis brandtii
TTTTTTTTGAAACTCGCTTTCCTGTCAGAAAGGTTTTCTTCAAGCTGTCCCAGTACTGCTGAACTTCAAGGTTTCAGGGGATGTTAAAACAACTGCAACCAAATTAATGTAGATTATCTTTATTTTTTCCTATTGATTTAAGCAGAGGAGATGGGAAGCTGGGTACCCCCAAACAAAAGACTTCTACAAGGTTATTAAGGATGCTTGGTTTGAAAAGCAGAGAATGGAACAATGATTTCATGTGGTTATGAAGGAGAGAGAATGAGAGGGATAAAGGAGACATGCCAATGATAAATAATTACTGTTATTTCAGTGGGCTGCTATTATGGATGCCATTCCCTTCCTTCTTTTTTGGATGACAGCATCTGATTTGCTTTGGGGAGTTACTACCTCCTCATTCCATGTGGGTCCAGTGGGATTGTCAGCTATTTTGGTCTACCTTCCAGCAACCCCAACTCTCCTTTGCAAAGA
>NW_005283594.1:0-471 GCF_000412655.1 Myotis brandtii
GAAGTGAGAGAAATGGAAGAACCCAGGGTGTCTCACACACACTGAGGAAATAACCAGGATCCTGAAACTTACGCGGGTGTAAATCCCTCTTGAGAAAAGTAAGGCTGCGGTAGGTCAGGGTTTCTGGGCTCCCGGGCGCCAGCCTTCATTGGCAACACCTGCCTTCCAGTACGCAGACCCCGTGGCTGACCTGCTGGACCGTTGGGGTGTGTTCCGGGCCCGGCTCTTCAGAGAATCCTGTGTTTTCCATCGAGGGAACTACGTGAAAGACCTGAGTCGCCTGGGACGGGAGCTGAGCAAAGTGATCATCGTGGACAATTCTCCAGCCTCGTACATCTTCCACCCTGAGAACGCAGTAAGTAGCTCCCGGGAGGAAGAGCGCAGGGCTGCATCTGAGCTCTGTCTTGTCTTCTTTTCTTTTTTTTCTTTTGATGTATTTTATTGATCGAGCCCGCAACCTGGCCATGTGCC
>NW_005283595.1:0-471 GCF_000412655.1 Myotis brandtii
CTTCTCAGATGGAGAACTGGGAGCACAGATACGCCAGGACCTGCCCAAGGTCAGAGTCAGGAGCAGAGGAGGGAAGGACAAGCATAACAATTTGCGTTTGTGAATTCCTTTCCCTGCAGAGAAACCCACTACCTCCCCCCACAAACACAAAATCAGATCCATAGCCGGGGCCAACCCCGCATGACCCAGCCCCAGCCCCCATCGGATCCACAGTGACGGCCCCTGCAACGCACAGATCCGTCTGGGTGGGGTGTGGCCATGTCCACACGACCTCCATGTCTGCACACCGTTAGGGCGTCTCTCTTCTCAGATCTTTTCATGATGTCTTGTGAAATGAATAAAGGAAGTGGTAAAGCAGTATGGTATCATTTCATTGGAGTAAAGAGAGTATATATATTTAGCCCGGCCAGTATGGTTCAGTGGTTGAGCATCGACCTGGTCAGGGCACATACCCAGGTTGTGGGCTTGATC
>NW_005283596.1:0-471 GCF_000412655.1 Myotis brandtii
CATATTAGGGTTTTATATATATAGACTAGAGGCCCAGAGCACGATTAAATCGTGCATGTGTAGGGTACCCTAGGCCTAGCCTGCCATCAGGGCCATGTCTGCCTCCCCATGACACCTCGCATGCTCTGTGGACGCTGCCAGCACCCTGTGACTCTCCCAGCTCACACCCTTCCGCTGCATGCCGCCTCCCCGCCACCACTGGCCACATGCACCCCCACCAGTCCCCCTGCAGCAGGAGCACCTCTGCTTACCTCCTGGGGACCCGCGCTATGCTCCCCGCCCCCGCCCACATGGCATCCATTTCCCACGCCATCTTTGCTACAGCTCCCCAGCCAGCCCCACGTGAGCCCTGCCTCGCTGAGCCAGCCACGAGTCCTGGCCCACAAGTCCATGCACCTCCTAGTGACTGGATGTTTGGTCGTGATGCCATAATGGCATCATGACCACAGGCCTTTTATGATATAGACTAGA
>NW_005283597.1:0-471 GCF_000412655.1 Myotis brandtii
AAGATTAACTTTTTAAGTATTTACCTTTCTAAGCGAATAAGCCTTCAAATTAAATTTATTATAACATGTTCCTGTCATAATGTGATAAGATTTCATTTATTACAACATGTAAGAACTCTGATTTTGCTACTACTTTGCATCAGGATCAGTGAGTAGCAGAGAGAGCTTTTGCACTGTGTTGGTTAGATTTCTTTAACCTTGGCTCTTCAGGGACTCCAGCACATCCTGGTTGTGTGAAGCTGAGGAATGTTACAATTTCTCACTGCAATTCACATCGCTCCTCCCCTCTAGCCAAATCTATCAATTTGGCTCTCACAGTTTTAAAATGAGACGTGGGGAAAATCCCCTGAGTGTTTGCTTCTCCTCTTTTTCCATCCCCCCACTACATCATCAGATGCTGCTTATTGCTATCAAAAGACCCAAGAGGAATGAGTTCTTAAACACCAGTTGTTAAAATATGACAATTTCATA
>NW_005283598.1:0-471 GCF_000412655.1 Myotis brandtii
AGTATTCATCTCCACTCTCCCCTCCCTTTAGTTCTTCTCTGTAATCAATGCGTTTTCAAGCTTCACCGAATCCTTTTTGAGATCGATGTCAGGATCAATGTGTTGGAAATAGCTGTTAATAGGCAAATGTTACCTGGAAGGAGTAGCAGAGTAAATGTGTAAACATGCAAATCGATAGCCAAGGCCTTGGTTTGAATTAGTTTGCTCCATCAGTGTCCACAGATTCAGCAAAGGCATGAAGGGAGGCAGGTAGGTGGGAGGTGGGGAGAAGGCCAACTGGCCCTGGGAATCTGATGGGGGTTGGGGGAGGTGGGGCTTCAGAAGGATAAAGAAGGAAGCAGGAGGGCTAAGAGCAACTTTTGCTAAGCACCTGGAGAAAGAGGAGATTTATGTAAAAGAGATCTATAGAAAATTCTCTTAAGGGTTATTTTTTGTAATGTTTTTATTGATTTCAGAGAGAGAGGAAGGGAG
>NW_005283599.1:0-471 GCF_000412655.1 Myotis brandtii
TAAGAATAACAGGTTAGAGGTAGAGAGAGGTCAGAGCCAGGCCTTTAGGCAGCTTTTATTTCTTTGTTAACAAGGGACTGAGAAATCAGTTACAGGCAGGACTGTCTGGATGATTTTAGAGGTTCATAAACTCTAACAGTGTTGTCTGCTTAAGACTACCATTGCTGGGCGCACTAACAATTATGATGTTAGTATTTTGTAGCATCAGGAAGAAACTGTCTGAAGTCTGACTTGGATATTGATAGAGAATAGCTGAGAATTTAAAAGGAAGTGTATAGAATGTGATAGGTCTGTCCCACCTCCTGGTGGTAAACATAGTGTAACAGCAAGGGCTTATACGTCAAGCAGACCTGGACTTGAATCCCTGGCTGTGGGATCTTCTCTATGAGCTTTAATGTTTCCCATCTGCAGAACAGGGACCTGCTGCCTGTCTTCAGTGCCACCCTGAGGCCTGGGCAAAAGGGTCCCTGC
>NW_005283600.1:0-471 GCF_000412655.1 Myotis brandtii
TACCCTTTTTGTCTTTTATTAGATAGGATAATCATACATATTAAAATATGTGTTAATACATGCACATTAAACATGTGACTAATAGTATAATGACATCAGTGGGAAGGAAGTGTGAGTGGCAGCTCTGTGTGTATGTGAGTGTGTGTGAGTACATGTGAGTGCATGTGAGTGTGTGTGATTGCATGTAGGTAGATACACTTGACCATGTTTGGGAGTAAATGTAGGTGTGAGTGACTGTGTGCATGTGTGTCCATATGTGTGTCAAAATGAAAAAGAGAGTGTTTAAGCCAAAGGTTTCTCAAAGCTGAGGTTATGGAACCGGTCAGAGGAGTAAATGTATAACTAACTGTGAAAAGTGAGTATTATTTCCTCTCCTACATGTGAGGAAATGAGAAGTCACTTGGGAAGATTTTTTAAACTACAGCTTCTCTCTACACCCTATTCTTAGAAATTCTGATTACAACTGGTTTG
>NW_005283601.1:0-471 GCF_000412655.1 Myotis brandtii
AGAGAGAGAGAGAGAGAGAGAGAGAGAAAGCAAATATATGCAAGAAAACTAACATGCTACTTACCTTAAAACACTAAATGTAGAGCAAATCTCATCATGTTTCTTACTAATTTATAACTTCCATACACGGGTCAAGATAAAAAGCCACATGTATGAAAGATGAGATCTGTATTTTATCCAAAAACTCTTTCTGGCAAAAAGTTGTTGCTTTCAATAACCCTGCTACCTGAAACCATAGAAGGAAGCAGGTACTTCCTCCCTTGTTTTATTTTTCAAAACTATCCACTAATCTTTTAATTAAAAGTGAATGATAGAGAGATGGCAAGTGAGCAGAAGATGAAGAACACAGCTCCCTTATGTATTTGCACAACACTAATCAGTCTGCACATCTCTCAGAGAGGTCTGTATTCATTACGTGGAATCTAATCCATCCTCCTAAAGCTGATGCAGTCAACTGCCATGGTTGGCCCT
>NW_005283602.1:0-471 GCF_000412655.1 Myotis brandtii
CATTACCCGGACAGACTTAGAATATTAGCCTTTTAAATATATAGATGGCAAAGAAATGGAGGTGCGAATGGGCCAACTAGTTCTGATTTATCCAATGACTAAGCCTTCATTCATTTTCTGGGGTGCTAACTGAATCCACACTTTTCTCAGCAGCCAGGACCAGAGGGCACACTAAGTGGGGCCCTCATTTTCCTCCATATGACACCGAGGGAAGGAAGTGCTGCATTAGACTAGGGCCCACTTCCTGGCATGATGACTTGATGGCTGCATCCCTCCCAAATCATCTTAGAAAAAGTACAGTGGATGATGTATCATTTCAATAGAAAACCCATCCCAGATCAACTTAAAATGAAAAGGGTGTAGGAGCTGCTTTTCAAAGATGGCTGGCTGGAAAGCGCTGGGCAGCAGCCACATGCCCACCCTGCTCTTCCTGAGAGCGGCACGGCTGCCTGCTGCCCCACGCTGCCTGCG
>NW_005283603.1:0-471 GCF_000412655.1 Myotis brandtii
GGATATTTAGTTTATATTGTACTTTAATGACATTGAACCACTCATATTCCCTTGACGGTGTCATCACCATAATCCTTCTTTTCTACCTGATGTCGAATATTCCTTCTCTTCTCTGCTCATCTGCTATGAATTGAAGAACTATGGATCATGCAAATATATTAGTCTTCTAACTCATTCAGTGGCAAAACTAATAGAAATGGAATGCTCATATCTACTTGTGAAGGGTGTCATAAGGCATTGTACTTGCAGTAGGCCCTCCTTCTCAATGGCCTCTTATAATTAATCAGGGAATGACACTTCAAAAGTTCCGTAAAGATTGATCAAAATTTTTCCAGAAACTATTTGATTTTATATATATTTATAATGATGTTATATAGAATTCCTCCTTCTAATCTAAAGGTAGTGTCAAAATCAATTAAGACTGAATACAGATATTATTATTACCTTCAACTACAAACCTTAAGGTATTTA
>NW_005283604.1:0-471 GCF_000412655.1 Myotis brandtii
GCCGCTCCCGAAACCTGTCAACAGCCTGACTATTTAGATGGATATTACAGCCAGACACTGTCATAGGATTTGACGATATGGTTGAAGACATCTTAAGAATATTTTGGTTCTGACAATTGAATCATCATTTTAATAGACATCTCCAAAAAAGAGAAGCGGCGGTGTCACATTTATTTAGGAGCTGCTGAAGATCTTTGATTCAGAGTGCTGGCCGAAATGACAGTTTCCAGCTCGCAGAATGTCAGACCTGCCAAAGGACCGGAATTTTATTATAACAGTAAGTGCCCGAGAAATATCAGCTCGGTGCCCGGCACCATGCAAAACGCTTTACATACATTTTCCATTTAGTTCTCAGAGCAGCTTTTAAAAATTATTATTACCCTCATTTTATCAATGGGTAAACCAGCACAGAAAGGGCAAGTGACTTGCCCAAAATCACACAGCTAATGGGTAGGAGAATCAAGAGTCCAA
>NW_005283605.1:0-471 GCF_000412655.1 Myotis brandtii
TTCCATCTAGTTCATGAACTAAAGGACCATTACTCTGAATTGTTTTTCTGACATATTGTATGCCTCCATTTCATTTAGTTCCCCCTTTTGGGTGATTCCTCCTTTTCTTTCTTTTGGAGATTGTTTTGCTGTCTCCCCATTTTTGCTATCACCAAGGTGTCCAAGTGCTAAGTTGTGGGGCCCTGAGCCACAGTGGCAGGCTTGGTGTGAGCATCACACACCACGAGAGTCATGGAAGAGCTTAGGTGCCAAGACAAGCAGCCACTGCTGATTGTCTGGAGCCATGCATATACCAAGAGTCAAAGTTACATGTGCACTTAGTGGCCAGGTTGCGTGCCCACCACGGGGGTCAGCAAGGGCCCTGTGTTTGCTTGCCAAGACTCAGAGTCATGGGCACGGTTGGGGCTGGTGGAATGGCTGCCATGATTGGCAGTAGCCCCGTCCACATGCAGTGGGAATCAGAGTCACTGG
>NW_005283606.1:0-471 GCF_000412655.1 Myotis brandtii
TCAACACTGGCTTTCCCCTGGGGTGAGTCCTGGCCCAAGATCAGGCACACCTAATCCAGCTGGCTCCACCTCACAGTTTGTGCAGGTGAGAAACTGGCCCCAGTCTGTGTCAGCATCTGCATAAACTTAAAGGTGAAATTCACCTGTGTCTTGTAGGCTTGGACTGAGAATTTCTCCTTGATTCCTTTAATGTTGCTGAAGGCTTGACACTGGAGGTAAATGGAATTGACCGATCAACACCTGTGGTGAAGTTTACTAGTACATAGGATTTGCTGTCTGTGTTGCCAATAGAAATACCTGGGGAACAATATTGACTTCCAGGAAGACAGACTGTATGACTGATGGAGTAGCTGGCAGTCCAAGGCCTGATTGTCAGAGGGGCTGACAGACAGGCGTCAGAGGCACTCAACAGGTGGAACTGGATGTAGTCATCAGCCTCGATGTTCTTGAGGAGCTCTGGGGTCTCCTGGA
>NW_005283607.1:0-471 GCF_000412655.1 Myotis brandtii
GGAGAGGACAGCCATGGCGCCCACAGCACCTTTGCCTCTGAAGAGACTTCCAGCTGTCCCCTGGCCTGCGCAGATGCTTTGAGATTAGCAAACAAGCCTCCTTCACCTATAGCCTGAGTGCGTCTCAAACTTCTGCTTTGCACTGGGTCCTGGGGCGAGCGAGGCCACAGGCCAGCCCCCTACAGGGAGAATCTCAGCTCCCTCTAACGCTGTGGGCCCCATTGGTTTTCTAAGCCAGGCGTTTGGGGGCTTGTCTCTTTGGTGCAGATCCCAAGGGCTGAGCCTGATAGAGGCCCGGCACTGGTGAGACCCCGCCCTCCCGTGAGTCCTCGCCAGGGGTGGGGTGTTTTGTGCAACAGCATGTCTCTGCCTCTCCTTCCCATCAAGATGTGGTCCTTCTCTCCATTGTCAAGGAGGAGCAGTCCATCTGCTTCCCAGGTCTTTTCAGAGGGAAGTGATCCCTACACAGCT
>NW_005283608.1:0-471 GCF_000412655.1 Myotis brandtii
GCGGCTTCACCAACGAGGGGTTTCTTTTTCTCACATCGCAAGTCTAGACAGAGACAGGCAACGTTGGCCGCATGATGTCCTCCGCATCCTGGACCTACTGTGTCTTGTTGTTCCTTCATCCTCATGGTGACTTCATGGTCACAAGAGAGTGTTCTCAGCCTCTCCTCTCTCTTCTGTACCCAGACAGGAAGAGTAGGAAAGCTCTGAACAGGAAGGGCAGGGGCCTGTCTGCTACTGACATCAGCGGCTGCGGCACGGGAAGAGGAACCTGTCTCTCACAGGTACGTGAAGTACTTAAAAGCCTGCCCGGATTCAGGAATAAGGTCTGTTGTTTCCTTCAAGCTATTTCATGTACTATGTTCTTTCAATGCAGTGCAACTAAAGACACTCTATTCTTGTTTAATGTGGCTTATTTCCCCTGCCCATGTTTGAATCTTTATTCTGCTGACTTATTTTATGAGTGGGTCCTCC
>NW_005283609.1:0-471 GCF_000412655.1 Myotis brandtii
AGGCCCTCCCTGCAGCCCGGCCCCAGTTGTCCTTGACAACAGGCCCCCTTTTCCCTCTGAGGCACCGATGGCTGCCTGGAGTGATGTCGGTGGCATATTGATTTTTGCTATGCAAGGTTAGGGGCCTCTGTCCCCCACGTCACTCTTTCCTTGTCCCTGAACAGGGCCTGGCACACACAGTAGGGGTTCGGGAAACATTTGCTGAATGAACGCATGTGCTAGGGACACTTTGCAAGGGTGTGAGGGCAGAGGCAGGGCTGTGGGACAAGTGCCAGGGGCGGAGAGCAAGAGAACCTCGCGTCTAAGGCTAGGAGTCCGGCAGACCTGGGTCATATCCCCACCCCCTGACTAGGTGCAGGGCTCTGAGCTCTGGGAGCCTCAGCTTCCACACCTGTGAAATGGGGTGACGCACCCTTGCTCCTCCCGGGGCTGTGGGGGGCTGAAGTGAGCAGGGACGTGGCTGGCACACTG
>NW_005283610.1:0-471 GCF_000412655.1 Myotis brandtii
TAGCTAAAGACCTCCAAATCTGTGCCTCTAGCCCAACTCTCCTGAGTTTTAGACCCATATATCTAAAAACTATTGGGTAGCTGACTTGGATGTCAATGGCCACCTCAAATCCAATATGTCTAAAATGAAACTGACCATCTTCCTTACCCCTCAGAACCAAGCCTGTCTCCTTCCTGTATTATATCTCGGTGAAGATCACCAGTATGCATTCAGTTGCCCAAGTCAAAAACCCAGGAGACTTTCTGGATGTCTTGCAATCTGTTCTCCAGATTGCCTACAGAGTAATCTACCTAAAGTGTAAATCTGATCATGGCAGTCCCCTTCAGTGCCATGGTTCAGGATCAAGTTCTGACTCCACTGACTTCAGGATCAAAGGTACATTCAAGGCCCTGCTGGACCTGCCCCTATTTCTCTGGCTTTTTCAATGCCACCCTTTTGCCCTCAGCTTTTTCATTTAACGATCTTTCAATT
>NW_005283611.1:0-471 GCF_000412655.1 Myotis brandtii
GCAGGGCTGCAGGGTCTTGGCGAGAGGGCCCAGGTGCAGAGGCTGGAGGTTGGCTGCATGTATGGTCTCTCTGGTGGACAGGCGGGGCCTCAGTCTTCTTTTCTTTCTGGCCTTCTGGCCGAGCTGGATGGATGTCGGGGCTGCTCTCTTGCCTGGGTGCCTTGGTGCTACGTTTGGAGTCCTGGCACCCACTTCGTGCAGCAGGATGTGCTCTGCTGGGCGAGTTCCCATCGGGGAACCTGGCTTGTGCCTGAGACGTGAGGGTGTGGCCCAGGCCATGGGTGCTGGAGACAGAATGGAGCTTGTGGTGCGCCTCCTGGACACTGTGGGTGGCATCCTGGATAAAGGGTGAACCTGCTGCCTGAGCGGTGTCAGTGACAGGAACTCCCTGCCCACTATTTCGTCCAGAAGGTGAGCAGGCGCTCCCCTCAGGGTTTCTGAAGGGAGTCGCTGGGGATGTCTCCTCGGTTT
>NW_005283612.1:0-471 GCF_000412655.1 Myotis brandtii
GATGTGTATGAATAAGAATGTGAAAATTAGTTGGTGGCCACATTTGCAGACAGTCTGCCACTCTTTGGAAATAATTCCATTCCACCCCACGTTTTACCTCCTCTTCCTCCTGCATCCCTTTCTATATTTCTCCTGTCGGGATTAGTGAAAGCCACGGTTTCTCAGTTTACAAGGTGTCAGTGGTTATCATTATTCTCATTAATGCAGTATAATTACTAGAAAGTACATGGGTGTAGAGACAGAGACCTACCAATAGATGCCGCGTCTACTAATTCCTAGTTGTATGACACTATGCATGGCACATCAGCTCTTTCACCTCAGGCTTCTCATCTACCAAGTAGAGTGGATACAACTTACCTTATAGGGTTAATATGAGGTTTATGTTACTACTAGAGGCCTGGTGCACTGGGGGGAGGGGGGCATCCCTCAGCCCCACCTGCCCCCTCTCACAGTCCAGGAGCCCTCAGGGGA
>NW_005283613.1:0-471 GCF_000412655.1 Myotis brandtii
GCATTTATTACTTCGAAGTCATTAATTTAAAATGGAACCTCCAGTGACTCTGAACAGGCAATTAGTTAAAACAAGGTAAACGTGTTAAAGCGCCTGTCAGTTAGCTATCTGATCTGCATCAATCCACATGTGGTGAGTCAGTGAAAGAGCAGAATGTAATTTTCCAGAACACACAACCCTACTGCTCTGCATGCCTCTAATGAGGAAAAGCTAATTATTTTATTATCTTAACATAAACCTCCCTAAATTAAATATTTCCAGGGTTATAAACTGTTTGCCTCCAAGCTTCATTAAAAGCTTAAAACCAGCCATTTCACTTTGCAGACAAGACTCTTGCTCTCCTCAGAGTTCAAATAAAGCCCTGAGTTCTTTCAGAGCTTTTCTCTTTTCTCTTCTCACATAAAGAATCAACCAATGAATGCATAAATGGGTAAAAGAACATCTCTCTCTCTCTCTCTCTCTCTCTCTCTC
>NW_005283614.1:0-472 GCF_000412655.1 Myotis brandtii
CAGTCACCTTCCGGAGAAACCCGCTGCAGTCAGTGCCCAAAGCAGCCTAGAGGCAGAAGCCCAGGAGAGGAGGCCAGGGCTGTTTGAGGGGCATATGAGGCTGCACAGGGTCACACAGGAGTGACTGGGCCTTGGCAGACAAGTGGGGGTTTACTAGGGAGAGGCAGAGGTTGGGAGAAGCCCAAAGCCCTGAAAGATAGTAGTGGGACCTTAGAGAGTCTGGAGGAGACGAATGGCAAGAGGAGGGAGGTGTGCTGACCAGACCTGCTCCCCACCCCCCAGAAGGGTCGTACTGGTTGAGCTGAGGTGTCAAGTCAGACGTGGGGACATACAGCACTCAGGGATGCTCACACACGGCCTCCCACCTCCACACACCAGGCCTAGAGTCTGTTTGCTCCCTGAGGGCGGGGACCGCTGATTTGCCATCTCACTCTTGGCCATGGCACCTAGCTCAGGGCCCCGCACACTAATG
>NW_005283615.1:0-472 GCF_000412655.1 Myotis brandtii
CCTTAAAGGCACCACCATCCCACTTAAACCTTTTGGTAAAAATCCTGTAAGATTGTTACTGAAGGAAGACAGGTCTGGAAATAGGTTCTTCCATGGTGTCGTAAGAAAGGAATTTCAGGGACACATGTGTAGGAGGATATTAAGTGACAGTGGCAAGATTTCTTAGAGCGCCCCTGAAAAGTCTGCCGCACTCAACAAGGCTCTTCCCCAGCACTCAGCTGGTAGGTTGAGTTCGCTGCCCCCAGGTACACCATGCCAACATCTCATCCACGACCAGGTGGTTCAGGTCCTCTCACACTTGGACCCACCAGGCCCAGGAGGGTCAACAGGGCCCAAAGCTGCAGTGCCATCGGCCCGGGACCCAGGACTCTGGTAATCGAATTTAGCCTCTGTTCCCATCTAGCCCTGTGATTGGCACTGTGCTTCAGCCCACGTGTTAGTGTAAGTAGCTAAATATTAATAAAGGAAGGGA
>NW_005283616.1:0-472 GCF_000412655.1 Myotis brandtii
GCTGGCTGGGCTCAAATTTTGCTTCTAATTGTACCACATTAGATTAAAACAAACAAAAACAGTAACAACAAAATAAGCTATGAGGGGAGGCAATGGCAGGACCAAGACAGCATGACCATGCTGCGGAGTGAGTTTCTCTCAGAGTCTTCTCTTCCTCGGTCTTCTGATTTGTGAAACTCATTGTGCTCACCTTGCGTGTAGACACCATTTTCTTCTGCTCCATTTTGATCTCTTTAAGCTCAAACCTCTCTATTTATCTTGGAATCACTTGGAGTTTCTACTTAAAACTGGAGATAGAAATGAAGCAGACATAGCATGGGATATATTTAACTAACCCAAAGAAAATATTGCATTTTGAACTTGCATTATAACTTGATGGCTGTTAGGCAGTCTGCATCAGTGGAAGGCAGAGGACCAGTGTCTAGCAAAAATAGGCACCCAATAAATATGTGTTCAATACCCTCCTCTTCTT
>NW_005283617.1:0-472 GCF_000412655.1 Myotis brandtii
AATATTGTAAAGACAACGTGGCTGCCTTATCTTCTGATCACATCTGATTGTGGCTCATGGACCAAAGACAGCTTAGCAGGCAAGAGGGCATTAAAAAGCCAAGCACGAGTTATGGGAAGTCAGGCTACTGATAGTAATGACTAACATTTATTGATCACTTTCTATTTGCCAGGCATTGTGTTAAGTGTTATACATGCATTACCTCGTTTAATCCTCATAAGGACCCTTGGAACTAGATACCGATGATATTATCCACATTTTACAGATGAGAAACTGAGGCTTGGAGAGTGAGATGACACTTTTAGTCAGGGGTAGCTGGGATCAAACCCAGTTAGTGTGACAGCAGAGTTAGTACTCTTAACCTCTTAACCACAGTGCCACAAGCAAGCAGGAAAGCGGGAACAAAAAGGAGGAAGGAAGGAGGGAGGGAGGGATGGAGGGAAGAAGGAAGGAAGGAAGGAAGGAAGGAAGG
>NW_005283618.1:0-472 GCF_000412655.1 Myotis brandtii
CTGACATACAAAATTTACAAATTAAGGCCCTCCTCAGTACCTCACTGGTAAGTTTTCTCCAAAAAGTCCTACATTCTGAGGTTCCAGTGGCCTTTGGGTCACCACATAAAATAGAACCATCATGAAACTTACCCTACAGTACCCGGTTCTCTCCTATTGGTGGCTTCCCAGGAAATGGCCATGCCTCCTACTTAACTAAACACTTACTGGTCAACTTTCTAATAATCAAGGTCCAGTTTGGAGCATGTTTATTTGCCTCAATCTTCATCAATACACAGGTCACAACCATTTTATCATTTGTTGCCTTCTACTTCAACATGGCTTTTATATATTGGCTAACCCTTACCAAAGCCAGAGTCTAACCTGCTTTATCTCTCTGTCATGCTGAGAGCACTGAAATCTCCCACTTCCACTGTCTCACTTAACTAGTTTTGGGGGGTCGTGTTTATTGTTGTGGTGAAGGCTGGTGCAG
>NW_005283619.1:0-472 GCF_000412655.1 Myotis brandtii
AATTAGCATATTACCCTTTTATTAGTATAGATGGTATAATATTATTTGTGTGATATGTGACATGAAGTGATCATATTGCACATTTCAGGGCAATCACGAAGAGAGTAGTGAGTATAGCTACTAAGCCAATAGCACAGATAAAATGGAATCTGGTTGTCTCCTCTGTGGGTAGGGAGCCCCATGACCGAACACACCTGGCCTCTCTGCTCCCCCACAGTCTGCTCTGGGACTACTGAGAGGCTTAGCTGACTGGTGAGCCAGGGCTTAGGTGGCCCCGCCCTTTTCCCTGGGTGCAAGCTACATGCACGCAGGGAGCACACATCTCTGCTGTGCCCTTGTGAGGAGGGGAGGTGGGGGATGGTGCAGGGTTGCCTGTCTAATTCTGAGTCTGATTCTAGGTTTCCGCATTAGGAAGCCCACTGACTCACAGCCATGAGCCATAGTCTTCAGAATCTGCTTCATCCTTAGTAAA
>NW_005283620.1:0-472 GCF_000412655.1 Myotis brandtii
TTGTTTCTTCAAAGTTGCAGTAAACCAATCTCTTCAAGAAATGAATTCCCAAAGGTTGTAAACTAAGCACCAATAAAGGTTATGTAGATCAAGACAGATGCAGGTGAAATGAAAAGCAATCTGTCTTTGAAAGGGGAACTGATGAAGGTTACCATAAATGTTAATGGTGGGGCTGCTTGTGAAGGTTATTCCACAGCCTCCAGATGAAAAGCCAGAGTGAGAATCTGAGCAACTGAAATTACACCTTGTATTACATGTCAAAGAGTTTTAAAGTTACAATTATAGGAATTAGGTACCAATCTCATTTTTTCCCCATTTGTTTTGCCTGTTCTAATACTTCATAGGAGTGTGCATTCTTTTGTGTGAGGAGCTTTTATTTTTCTCAGCACTAAGTTTCTAGGATTCTTCGACATAGCTGTTTCTTTTGTATTGTTTAATAAAACTGAAGTGCCTTCCTAGGACTTTGTAGGTC
>NW_005283621.1:0-472 GCF_000412655.1 Myotis brandtii
TTTTTTTTTCTTGCAGACGTAGAAATTCTGAGTGCCACCATGTGGATGGAGTGTGAGTTCTCAGATCTCACGGGGCTCTCCGGGTTTTCCTGGGGACCATTCCGATGAGAGAGTAAGTTTATCCTCTGATAACCCCTTTATGTCCTTGCACCAAGCATGTGTCACAGTCATATCCTCTATATTAAGTTCACTAGCAAAATAAACGCACTGGCATTGCCTCCTACTTCAGTGACCATGGACCAGTAGGACAGATGTGGGAGCCTGGAGTGATTGCGGAGGTTCTTGAATTTCTATGAGCATTGATGTTCATTTATCAGTAGAAATGTAGTGTCACTGGCATGCTGGACTTCATACAATTTTAACATAAAAATAGGATCCTTACTTTAAATCATATTGGAAACCTCATGGGTCTTTAATGCACCTGAATTCAAATCTGGCATGAAACAGATCAAGAAATAAAGAAATAAATGAC
>NW_005283622.1:0-472 GCF_000412655.1 Myotis brandtii
GCTGCCAGACGCCCAGGTAGGAAGTGATCGTTAGAAACATGTAAATGGCGTTGCCCCGGCAGCGCAATAGATTAGCATTGACTTTTCCCTCCTCTTAGATCTTAACCTTCTGTGGAAATTAAGCACCAAATGGCTCAAAACAGCAACCGAAGATTAGCAGGCTCTGCTCACAGCCTGCAGGCGAAGGGCCCCAGCTTTCCCGCCTTCTCCCCGCCCCCGGCAGCCCCCCCACTTCGCGGATATGGCTACTGGGGGGGGGGCAGTCAGCAGCTCTAGGCCACCTGCCTCTTCCTCCACAGCCAGGGCCCAGGGCCAGGGAAAGGGCTCCGTCATATATGGCATGGGCAGCCCCCCTCCCACTGGGTCCGCCTATCAGCCACTCACTCCAAAGAGAAGGGTTTTGGTCTCATCGGGAGAGGGAAGAAAAGCAGGTTTCTGCTCTCCATGGGCTCATGCATTCCTGCAGGCGCTG
>NW_005283623.1:0-472 GCF_000412655.1 Myotis brandtii
AAATTGAACTGTGATCTCCTGGTTCATAGGTTGATGCACAACCATTGACCCACACTGGCTGGTAGAACCTATCATTTTTTAATTGGCATTCTATGTAGTTCCATCTATAAGGAATGGGTTTTCTGCTTATTTTGGAAAAAGTATTGCAGTCTGATATTTTAGGTACATAAATTAGTGTTCTGGACTAAGACTATCCTGTGCCAGATTAACATTAGTGGGCTGCATTTTTTGTGTGACATCAAAATTATATTATTTCTCAGAAAGCCACCATTCTTTGGACTGAGCTTAGCCATTGAATATTTCTATACATTTAACAAATTCATGGTGACAAGCGGAATGATGATGCCCCCCAGATGCCCCAATCCTCAGGGTGTGTAAATACATTAATTGATACAGCAGAAGGGATTTTACAAATGTGTTTAAGGATCTTAAAATTAGGAGGATTATTCAGATGGGCCTAATATAATCATGA
>NW_005283624.1:0-472 GCF_000412655.1 Myotis brandtii
GTATCTTCCTTTCAATTTTTCTGTGAACCTAAAACAGCTCTTAAAAAATAAAGTATTTTTTTAAAAATTATAATTAAATACATAATACATTTTCACTATTAATTCCATAGAAGCAATTGATTCTCACAGAATGCTTTTATCAATTTTTGTTGTTGTATTACCAAAGCAGGAGGCCACAGTTCTGGCATCTATAGTCAATCTACAATATGGCTGCAATTAATGAATAAGAGTAGTTCCAATGTGAACACTGCTCATTTTTGCTTACTTAAGGAATAAGACAAAATGAAATTATGAAGATACTATTTGTCAAAGATACAAGTGACTTCTATGTTTAATTAAATAATAGTTTTTAAATAGTAGAAGAATTTTTGTGTTTTTTACAATGTAACAGCTATAAATCTGAACATTTTTCAGTTTCATGTGCCTTATTAATACTTTTTCTTCACTTTAGTACATCTATACAATAAAATAA
>NW_005283625.1:0-472 GCF_000412655.1 Myotis brandtii
GGCATCAGGATCCCAGTCACTCACAGACCATTGCTAACTAAGAGTGATGAACATTTACTACACGTGCCAGGCCCTGAATGGTGTTGGGAAATGACAATTTTAGGTTTTGGGAGATGGTCACAGATGTCTGGGAAGTGTTGTCTGCAACTGATATCTAGTTTTGTGATATTATTTCAGATTCTGTGAAGCTCATTATCATCACTGAGGTGAAAAGTATTATTTCAATTATTCCTGAAGTCTACAAATGTAAAAATGATTTAAAATTTTTTTTTCATTCGACCTTTAGAGAGAGTGGAAATGAGAGGGACACAGAGAAATACCAAATGGCTGCCTCCTGCATTCTCCTCAACCTACCCACTGGGCATCCAGCCAGGCAACCGGACTTGTGCCCTCACCAGGAATGGAACTGGCAAGCATCCCGTGTATGGGATGATGCTCAACCAACTCAGCCATTCTAGATGTCATTTTTTTT
>NW_005283626.1:0-472 GCF_000412655.1 Myotis brandtii
GGGGCAGAATACAACATACTACCAAAGTATGCAATAGCCTCTCCAACCTGAACCATAAGTCCCATGAAAGGGTGATCTCCGTATTGGGATGTACATGCCCATAAAATTAAGTTTTATAACTTCAAAAAGAAAAATACTTAGGGCCTTTTTCCTTGTTGTGTCTATGCTTGAAACCTCTCAGAGTAGTAGTGACACAGTAAATATAAACAGACCACTACTACACACCTCTTAAAGGGTCATTAAAACTTTATATTTATTCAAAAATTTTAGAAACTAAGACCAAGATTTTCCTTGATATAAAATCTCCTGAAAATTTCCTTTTTTTAATTGACAATAAATATGATCAAGTAATGAAAAACAGAGCAGAGGCCTATTATATCTAAATTGCTATTAACTTATAATGATGTAATATGAAAATTACAAAATCTAAGTTA
This sequence comes from Myotis brandtii, assembly GCF_000412655.1. Lineage (NCBI taxonomy): Eukaryota > Metazoa > Chordata > Mammalia > Chiroptera > Vespertilionidae > Myotis > Myotis brandtii. The sequence goes on from NW_005283626.1 coordinate 435, forward strand.
AATGTTTATAGTATAAAGGAGATTTTATTTGAAACTTT
>NW_005283627.1:0-472 GCF_000412655.1 Myotis brandtii
TAGAGAGGAAAGGCTTACATAGACTTCCTTCCTCCTCCTCCCCTCTACCTCCCCAAATCAAATAATATGGGAAGTCAAAAATCCACCTACATAATGGAATTACGCAGCCTAGAAAGATCTTAAGGGGGAACGAACATGAGGAAGTGGGAAGTTGGTAACACCCCAGCTGGTCTTGGAAAGACAAGAGAAATGTGGTCCCAGACATTCCCCTCTTCCTGGAATCACACAGCTTACACGGAGCAGAGGTATGCGACCAGGGCACATACTCTTGACCCCAGTTCTCCCTCCTTTTTCACAGGACCCCCCTCACATGCAGTCGGTTTACAGGCATTGTTGACACTTACAGGATTCGTGCCCAATCACGGCTGCACCATTTGGCAGGCTGAACGCCTATCAGTGCATCCGGGCACCAAAGCCCAGGAGCGAAGCAACTCTTGCAGGTTTCTATGGTTTCTACCTTAGCCCAGAGAGA
>NW_005283628.1:0-472 GCF_000412655.1 Myotis brandtii
CTGCACTGTAAGCTTCTTGAAGACTAGTTTTCTTTTTTTCTTATTCAATTTTATAACTTTATCATGTAGTTCTGTGTCTAGGACACAGTTATTTCTTAGTAAATGGTGTCAGAGGACCTTATATTAGAAAGAAGTATATGATTTAATTGTGGAGCAAGTCAATGTGTATAAAATAATAAATGCGCAATACACCGAACATGTGCAAGTGTCCAATGAGATTCATAGAATGAGAAGGTTAGAGGTTCAGAAGAGGAGAAAATCTGTGAGGCTTAAAAAGAAGCTCATGGAGGAAGCATACTTTGAGCTAAGCCTGGGATATATTAGAATTAAAGTCATGGTGGGTGGAGCAGACCCTTTCTGTGTCCATTTTCCTACTTTTGTGGTGCTCCATTTTCTTGGTGGGCAGTATTGATCAGAAGGAGAATCTAAGAGGGAAATGTATGGTTTAGGAAAAAAGCAATGGTATCAAAGT
>NW_005283629.1:0-472 GCF_000412655.1 Myotis brandtii
TTTTTTTTTGTATGAGTTGGAGTCAAAGATTTCCTTGTCTGTAAAACTAAATCTCTGACCTCTGTTACTAAATGGTTATAAAATATCCCATAGTTGTAAAGATATGCCATTGGATGTTGTCCATAGGAAGAATTCTCCTTTATTCATCATTGGAAGTAATTCCTGTTATCTCTTTATACCACTTCAAAAATTGTCATACCAAATAGCTCAAAAAACGGTTCTTCTGTGTTTTTGTCCCTTTTGCACAGATATTTGCTGTTTAAAGGGGGAGTAGAACGGAGCCCTATTGTTCCTCAGAGATTGAAGTCTGCACAAATGTCCCCAGAATATTATTTTCTCCCCTGGTGGGCTGCTGAGTCTGGCACCTGGAAGGCTTTGTCAGAACAGTTTTAGAAGCGTGAACTGTAGCTGGCTTCCATTTTCCGAGCATGTTTCCTTAAATACTTTGAACAGAATTTCAGAGAATTCTGAT
>NW_005283630.1:0-472 GCF_000412655.1 Myotis brandtii
CCTCCTCACCCCCAGCCTCATTCTCAGCTTCCCAACACCCTCACCCAGGCCACTGATTTCAGGTTCTGAGCAGAATCGCTTCCTCTGTCTAGGAGCCTCTGGACCAGCCCACCCAGGAGCCACATCCTGCTGGGCTCCCCGGCCCCCGACACTGCAGACCTGCCTCCCCCAAACCTTTCCTTGCACAGAGCCAGCTGGTGCTCTCCAGCCAGCACGCGCCCACCTCGGAGAGTGCCATGCGTCTGGGAACGATTGAGTGACACTGAGAATGGGGAGCGAGGAGGGTCCCCAGGTAACCTCCTGCCACCTCTTTGGAGGAAGAGCTTGGTTTGTGCTTCAGGGCCAGGCTGGAGGGTTAGGCTGGGGGCTTGGGGTGAGCATGAACTCAGCTCAGCCATTGTCTCTCTGTCCCTCCTGTCTCTGGAGCCTCAGGTTCCTCATCTGTAAAAGGAGGGAAGTGACTCCAATGAAC
>NW_005283631.1:0-472 GCF_000412655.1 Myotis brandtii
TGTGAATACAACTTTCAGGTCTAAATCATCACCATCTAAAGTTTTCTGTGCATTCATTAAGTGAATAAGGACTATGACCACAAATAACAGAACTAATCCGTATTTTCTAGACATTTTACAACTTTCTTACTGAATCCTGGTTTAAAAATCAAGCTAAATAAAATATTCCAGGGTTGTTTTACACTTCTAAAATTGTGAAAGAACCTTTCAGTTGTGGATTTCTTTATTAACTATTTTTTATTACATATTGGTTTTGGGTATACAGGTTGGTGGTTAGACAATCATATACTTTACATACTATTCCCCTCAATATGCCCAGTACTCCAATTGGCACGGTACATAGTTATTGCAATATTATTGACTAGACTTCCTATGCTGTACTTACTTCCCCTGACTAGTTTGTAACTGCCGATTTGTGCTTCTTTGACTCTTCACCTCTTTCACCCAGTGCCCCAGCCTCTCTCCCCTCTGG
>NW_005283632.1:0-472 GCF_000412655.1 Myotis brandtii
AAGACAGCGAGAATGTTCCTTGAGCCGAGTTCTCAACTGTCGTGAGGTCTGGCCCACATAGGAAGCTGGACAGTCCTTGCATTGTATTCGATAGACCAGGTTTGAGCAGTCGACTTGAGGTCGTTTATCTTTCACTCTAACCAGCTTAGAGTAGAGAGTATTCGTAGTTTTGAAGGCTACTCTCAGATTATAGCGGTTTAAAATACGTCGAATATCTTCTGAGGTATTTTTCCGGTATGGGATGACGACCGTCGATAGCCAATCGATCTTGTTCGTAGTTCCTGATGAATGATGCATTCTTCTCTGTACTTGTTTCAAAAACTTACAAGGGAAACCGTTGCTCTGTAGTTCCTTTCGTACAAAGTCAAGCTCTGCTTTTTTGGCGGAAGTATCGGAGACGATTCTATCTGCGCGTTTAATGAGGTTCAAAGCGACTGACCTTTTGACATCTACTGGATGTTCCGAGTCATAG
>NW_005283633.1:0-472 GCF_000412655.1 Myotis brandtii
AAGCCTGCATTCGACATTTCTGAAAACAGGGGTCAAGCATACTTAATGTGCATGTATTGCAGAGATACAAAGAAGTCTGATCCAGGGCAAGTTGTTTAACCTCTTTGTGACTTAGTTTATTTGTCTGTAAAATTGGATGATTGTATTGACTTTAAATCCACCGTAATACCTCCTTAGTACCTAGTATATTGACTCTTCTTAGAGTTCTTATAATAATTAGAGTTACTGCATCTGAAGAATGTTGAAGTGTCTCTCATGCACAATGAATGTATAAAGAAGAGCAGTGATCATTCTTACCCAGCTCCTCATCGCTGCAGGCACAGTCCTAGACTCTGTGTTGTTTCTCCGTGTCTGTCTACCCAGGAGTCCGTAGGGATGCTCATTGGCTCAGATCCTCAGGACTTGTCATATGACAGCACTGCGCTGGCGATGCCATCTTCTCCCACAGTAGATGCCTTATCCTTGGGACGTG
>NW_005283634.1:0-472 GCF_000412655.1 Myotis brandtii
GAATCAGAGATGACTGCAATGTTTTGGGCCTGAGTCTCAGGATAAATAGAGGTACCATTGACTATTCTGAGAAAAGCCATGGGATAAACCCATGGGGGCTGGAATGAGGAAGGGAATCAACAATCAGTGAGTGCCTATATCACATTGTGGGGTGATTATTGTCTTTATACACCCTTGTCTTTTAGAGTTTTCCTCCTAAATGTGCATGTACAATCAACTTCCAATTATTTTGGTCAAAGGAGGCAAGTAATGAGAAGTGCAATCCAAACCCTATTTACATTTTATGCAGCGCTGATTCCAGACGCCATTTTGAAGTAGGCAAAATTTATGAAGTTTCCCAGCCTCCGAGTTTGCCTCTTCCAGATTCCATCTCAAACTTCCTTCTCCACATTGCCCTCAGGTTTCCTCTAAAGACATGCAGTGCCCTTTCTTTTTCTAGTTTGTTCTCTCTCTCTCTCTCTCTCTCTCTCTC
>NW_005283635.1:0-472 GCF_000412655.1 Myotis brandtii
ACTATTCTAAGTTACTGTAAGAGCATCCTCTTTTCAGTTCTGTAAATTATGTACACATAACACTACATGTTTAAATATAAACTGAAGAATCTAATCAATTATCAAAATATTAAAAATGTTAGTAACAAAAATATCCAGATATTAGGCTGATCATTTATTACACATGTTTTCAAACTCATGTTTAGAATCAGTCTTTTAATATGAAAGCTGAAATGGAATTGTGCCGACTTACTGATTTTTGAATAAGAAAATGACTTCAACATAATCATTACTTTTGGGAGAGAACCACATTTTGTTACTGAATTACTAGTAATCTATCCCATTATTAAAATAATAACAACATACAAACAAAAAAATTGTCCACCAAAAGGTCAGAACTTCTGTTGAGGGAAAGTAAAGCATTTATATATCCAATTCATTGTCTCCATATTAAATTATCCAGATATTTGTAAACCATATCTCACCATCGAAG
>NW_005283636.1:0-472 GCF_000412655.1 Myotis brandtii
GGTTTGTGTGGTTTCGGTGTCTCGTTGCGTCGCTTTTCGTTCTTGTTGTTTGTTTTCTGTTTCTTCTCTCTGATTTAGGTAACATGGGCCAAGGAGGCAGCACTCCCCTTTCTCTCACAGTGGCCCATTGGAAAGACGTCCGGAGTCGGGGACTCAACCTCTCCGTCAGTGTCAAAAAGGGACCTTGGCAGACTTTCTGCTCATCTGACTGGCCGGCCCTGGGTGTAGGATGGCCAGCGGATGGGACTTTTAACCTATCCCTTATTTTTGCAGTGAAGAATAAGGTGTTTCAGTCAGGACCGGCGGGCCACCCGGACCAGCAGCCATATATCGTTGTCTGGCAGGACCTGGTTCAAAACCCTCCCCCTTGGTTAAAACCTTGGCTGACGTCCAGTACCTCTCGGGTTCTCGTGGCCCAGACCCCTCCCGCAGGCCAAGCAAAACCCCCTTTGGTTGACCCTCAAGCCGATCT
>NW_005283637.1:0-472 GCF_000412655.1 Myotis brandtii
TGACCCTGCACATGGTATTATGGGGAATATAAGGCCTTTAAGAAGTGTGCAAGTTAAGAGTGAGGTAAGAGGGGACCACTGTGCTAGGGGAGTTGCATATATTCTTTTATTTAATTCTCACAACAAATCTGCAAGGTAGGAAGTATCTTCATTTTGTAGACGGGGAAGCCAAGGCCCTGGAACATTAATACATTTGGGCAAGAAAGACATAGCATGGAATGAAGGTTCAAACTCAAAATCTATGACTTTTTCAAATTGCCCACCAATACAGGCAGCTAATAACCAATTCTCACACAAAGTAGACTATTTACCAGATATTTACCAGCTAAAATCTTCTTGTAAACAAAAGACACCACAAAGTTAAAAGACAAGCCATAGGCCAGGAGAGAATATTTGCAGTGCATATCACCAATAAAGGATTAATATCCTAAATTTTAAAAGAACACCAACAAAATAGTAAGAAAAAGACAAC
>NW_005283638.1:0-472 GCF_000412655.1 Myotis brandtii
CTCATTGCCCTTTCTTTTCTGTGCTGGCTTGTATTGTTGGCTGCAATTCCTCACCCCTCCCTTCTTCCCTGGCCTCATCCAGGGTGGAATGGACTTCTCAACCCTTTGACTTTGGTCTTGACCATCAGATTTGCTTCGGTCCATACTCTACAGGCAGAAATGGCAGCATGTCCGTTCTGAGCCCGGGCCCCAGAGGCCTCACGCGTGTCTGCCTGTCCTTCCACTCTTTTTCCACTACAAGGAGGATAGGAGAAGGGCTGTCCCAGCCAACAGATGCATGAGCGGTAAATACTTATTGTTATAAACCATGAGTTCTCATCGTTGCTTTGTTACTCGGCGTTATTGTGGCAACAACTAACGGATACATCTCTTTTAATAAAAAAATGACTTGTTTTGGGTCCCCAACAAATCACCATAGACTTAGAGCAGGGGTCTTCAAACTACGGCCTGCGGGCCACATGCAAATACAAAT
>NW_005283639.1:0-472 GCF_000412655.1 Myotis brandtii
CATCCCCTCCTTTACTCCAGTCATAGAATTAACCTCCATTCCCCAAACACACCATTCTTAGGTCTCATGGCCTTTGTACATGCTGTTCCTTCTGCCTCAAATTACCTTCCCTTTGACCAATAGGCATCAACCTACAAGATTAAATCCAAACAGCATCCCTGAGCTGCCCACCTCTGGATCCCACTACACACCATTCATGCTGCTGGCACAATTCCAATCACACTGTGTTATACATTCATTTTTCGTAATCACACTGTTATAAATGCATTTTTAGTTTCTCAAGGACAGAAGTATGTCTCATGCTTCCAGTTTCATCAGGAAAGCCTGGCTCAAGATCCAGTACAAATATAACTCAACAAGTACTTTGAATAACCTAGGATTTGGGGAGTACATTGTAACTTACAAAGGACTTCTAACGGGTCTACAGGTGGTACCTATCCTAGTATTTCCAGTCCTGAGACAGTCACTTTCA
>NW_005283640.1:0-472 GCF_000412655.1 Myotis brandtii
GGATGTGATACTCTGACTAGAAGACAGAAGCGATTCGCTGGGAGGTTTTGTCGTGTTGCCAGTTTGCATGATAGAGGAGAAACACCAAGTTTACTATAGCTATGCGCAATGAATTCTTTTACTTTTATTTATCCGATCAACAAATAGTTATTGAAGGCTGCACGTGGCCTGGAGATCATTAGGACACACCTTCGTGGAGTTTGCATTCTCATGGTAGAGGCAGACAACAAAAAGAGAAAGCAGATTAAAGGGGTGACTTCAGAATTTAATATTGCTATGAGGGACCGAAAAGAGGGTGAAGTGATAGGTGTGACTCACACGGTGTGTACGGTGGAGGCGCACAAGGCCCCAAGCTTGGAAATTCACATTCTGCAGTCACCCTATTGAAATTCTTAATAATTTTATCTTTGACTTGGTGTTTTGTAAGTGACAGCTGGTGGGTTCATGGTGTCTGCTTGGGGTTGAGCCTGAC
>NW_005283641.1:0-472 GCF_000412655.1 Myotis brandtii
CTCTACTCTGGAATGACATTGCTAGTATGGGGAAGGCATAGTATGGGCTTATTGGCTTTTCAAATTACTTGCTATTAGCTTCATGTGGCTGCTGTAACAAATTACCATATACTTGGCAGCTTAAAACAGCAGAAAATTATTCTTTCACGGTTTTGATGGCCATAAATCAAGGTGTCAGCAGGGCTGTGCTTCCTCTAAAATCTCTAGGGAAGAATCTTTCCTTGTCTCTTCCAGATTCTGGTGGACCCAGTATTGCTCGGGTGTGTGGCTGCAGAACTCTAACCTTGGCCTCTGTTTTTCTGTGGTCTTTTCCTCTGTGTCAGTGTCTTCTCTTCTTATAAGGATACTTGTCATTGAATTTAGGGCCTTCAAAAGGGGAGTATATACAAAGGGGCTGGGAAGTATGACTCAGAAGAGGATAAGATCATCTCTTTATCTCAAAGTCCTTAATTATATCTGCAAAGACCCCCTC
>NW_005283642.1:0-472 GCF_000412655.1 Myotis brandtii
GAGCTTGAGTGAACACGAATTTGGGAAACAGTCCTGCACTGTATTTTGAAACAAGGTTCAGTATTTATCGGGAGCATCTCCTATAATGAAGTAAAATAGAGAATTTCCTGAGGCTGGGAGAGTATCATCATCTAAGAAAACCAGGAGTGACACTGGGGTTTCAGGGCGAAGACGGATCCACAGAGCTTCTCACCTGTGCCTCCCCAGTGAGAGGAGCACGTCAGGGAAACTGGAAACTACTGACAGGAAGATGGTCTGTGCCAAGAGGCACCAGGCCAAGAAGGTGCAGAGACATAAATCGGGCAGTGGCACTGATGTAATTATGGGCTTAGAGGAATTCTCAAAGCCAGACCGGAAGTCAAACCACAGTCCTTATGGGAAAAGAGAGAGTATGAAGATAATTAGAAGAAAAAGGGCAAGGGAAGATATTTTACTTAAAAGCACAACACACACACACACACACACACACACA
>NW_005283643.1:0-472 GCF_000412655.1 Myotis brandtii
AAAAATAAAAACACTGGTTTGGGGGTGATAGGATTATAGGTAGTTCTTTATTTCAAAAAGTTTCTTTATTTGCTTGTTTTATTATCCTAGATATTAGAGTAAATGTTAAATGCAGAAAATGTTAGCTAGCTAAAATAATCAGCAATGCAATTAATCATTGATGAATTATAGGCAATTTTCCTCTGATTATCTACTTGTCTTTACTATCTTTCAATAAATCCACTAGTGAGTCATTTACAAAATATATTTAATGCTATAGTTCCATTACCTTTTATCTTTAAAATAATAATTTAAAAGACCGTGCTTAGCCTAATAGACTGCCCAGGAAAATGGAAGGTATGTTTAGAGATACAATGAATAATTCCTTCATGTAATTTATGGCATTCCAGGAAGTGAGTGCTTGGAGCACTGCAGGTATGCTCTGAGAGAAAAGTCGGTTTTTAAATAATTAAATTTTTTTAAAAAAAGAAAA
>NW_005283644.1:0-472 GCF_000412655.1 Myotis brandtii
CTCTTTGAAATCAATAAAAATATATATATTTTTTAAATCACCTAGCTCCTAGACACTAGCACACTATAGACGGAATGAGCCCGCCTCCCAGCAGAGCTATGGACTCTCATCTCTCCTTCCAAGTTACCAACCAGAGCTGAGCGTGTGGCCACGGCAGGAGCAACTTCACCGGCTCCCCTCCCACTCCATCCATTGGGCTCCAGTGACCACAAATACAGGTTCCAGAGAAACCCCAGGAAATTACACACCAGTGTCAAAAAGAGAACCTGAAATTGCAGGTGAAATTTTAAAAACAACATGTTATCTCGGGGACTGAGACATTTATGTGAAACCCTAAATTTCACAAGGATTTTTAAAAAATTCTTTTTAGCAACAGAAAAGTGAAGGAGCGTTTATTTTTAGTTTAAAGCACTCGTAAACCCAAAATATAAATGAGAACCACGATGGGAAAACCAAGCCCGTCCACAGGAAA
>NW_005283645.1:0-472 GCF_000412655.1 Myotis brandtii
CTGGTATGAAATCTTTGGGTTAAAATAAACAAACAAAACAGTATCCTTGTGTCTAGAATGTTTTCATGCACTTCATTTCATGCCAGGACTACTGATTTTTTTATTTTCTTCTGCTCTAAATTTGTTGCAGTGTTAAGATTTGTTTTCCTGCTTCTCTGAATCCTCTTCCAGTATGTAACCCACTTTCTTAGATGCCTTTTCAAATCTTCACACATGGTTATTAAGTTTGCCTAATTGTCTTATAAGCTATTGTTCTTGTTGTTTTAAGATTTTATTAGTTAGTCAATTGATGTTACTCTTCACCTGAGTAATTGGAAAGGTTTCTTCCCTCACTTTAGTTGCACATTCTAAAAATACGGTAATTGCATATTTGAGCATATTTCTTTTTAAAAACCAATGAATCTCAGTATGAAATGAAATAATTTCATTCTGTAAAAACAAGGCAGATGATGCCGTATCTTTTTATTTAATA
>NW_005283646.1:0-472 GCF_000412655.1 Myotis brandtii
TTCCGATGGTCTTAGGTGACCCCTGTGAAATGGTTGTGACCCAGAGGTTGAGAACCTCTGCAGGGCTAAGTGGTTTAGGAAAAGACAAGTGGCAAGCTGTACTGAAAGGAAAACTGGAAGCACAGAAGCCAGGTTTGGAGTGACGGGGCTAGGGAGATGGAAACGAGGTCAGAGAGTGGGGAAGGAGCCTGAGATACTGCCAAATGAATACATAAATACATACATACACACACACAAAAACTAGTAGGATTTCATGACTGGCTTTAAACTGAAACTTTTTAATACTTATGTACCTAGATCTCACTCCAGACTTAGTGACCTAAGGAGTAGATTTAAGAACTGCACAGGTGATTCTAATGCACCATCAGGACTGAGAACTAAGGGATTAGTGGGTTGGGGGTAGTAGATTTAAGTATTTGGGTTCTACTTCCATTTCTGAGAGACTAAATAGCTGAGAGATAGACAAGTTATA
>NW_005283647.1:0-472 GCF_000412655.1 Myotis brandtii
GGGGGTGTGGCTTGTGAGAGCACTTCCCATGTCTCACCATGAAACACTACAAAATGTGGACACCTGGACGAGTCCAGGGCATCAGCTTTAGTGGCAGTCATGCCAGCAGGCATTGGCAGTGCCTAAGACATATGGGGGTACCCGGTGGGAGCGGAGGTAATGCCCAGTGAGAAATGAGGGCCTGCCTGACACTCTGGTTCTCAGCAAACTAACAGGAGTGTCCTAGCAGATAAAGAGGAAACTAGAAAACATGGCGGCATGTATGAGAGCCATACTGAAATAGGAGGAGGAAGGACACTACATATTCTAAATGAAAACTGAACACTTGCCCTGTACACCCTGAAGAACAGCTTGGTGGGACGCCCAGGATGACTTTCCGGGGTACTGAGGTCCTAAGTCAGTGGGAAGGAAAGCACAGATGTCTCCTACATACTGAACAGAGAACAGTGAGGATGAGTGCCCAGTCTGCATG
>NW_005283648.1:0-472 GCF_000412655.1 Myotis brandtii
ATATACAAATTGGCCAATAGCCCTCATATTTCGCAGTTTGTACTTGTATCAACAATCTACATGTTTTGATTTTCCAGTAGCTTAGACTCCCTGAAATTATATATCTTTGTAATTGTCAATACAATACAATTCTATTGAAAGATAATTTCTTTGTGTATATTTTCACAAAGCAGGGTCTAGCTATAGTCTTCTGTGTCCATTCCTGGTTTGGGTTAGTAAAGGGTGGTTGTCTGAGCATGTTTACTATCTTGTGACAATTTCTAATCCTAAAATATATCAGTGTCTACCTCAAGCAGTATGACAGGTAGGAGAGATAATTGATAAATCCTACATTTTTATAAAAACAATAGCTTAGCAGGTTAGAAAGAAAGGAGCCAAATAAAGGTGGTGTTTATACTAGCATTCTGTCTCTGTTGGAAGGGACAGGAAAATGAATGAGAGAACCATTTGGATATATTAGGAAGCAGAAGGC
>NW_005283649.1:0-472 GCF_000412655.1 Myotis brandtii
AATAAAAATATATTTTAAAAAATAAAATTTAAAAAATAATAAATAGGAGATATGGGAGAAGCTCTAAAACCAAATAGACCCATTTGTTTATGTTTCTCTTGCCTTTGGAGTCAAAATTACAAAAATACTACCGAGACTGGTGTCTAGTTCTTAGGACCTATGTTTCCTTCCATGTATTTTATTGTTTTAGATCTTACATTGAAGTCTTTAAGTCGTTTTGAGTTCATTTTTGTGTATTGTGTAAGGTAGTGGTTTAGTTTCATTCTTTTGCATATGGCTGTCCAGTTATCCTAACACCGTCTATTGAAAAGTCTTTTCTTTCTCCACTGTATAATCCTGAGACATAAAAGGACAAAAACAGCATGATTTCACTCATATATTGAATATAAAACAAAAAAGTAGCAAAGGAAGTAACAATACAAAACAAAAAGTATATTGCTCTAACTGGTTTGGCTCAGTGGATAGAGCGTCA
>NW_005283650.1:0-472 GCF_000412655.1 Myotis brandtii
TATGCACCCCTATGTTCATGGCAGCATTATTTACAATGGCTAAGATATGGACACAGCCCAAGTGCCCATCATTAGATAAGTAGATAAAAAAATATGTGATACATTTACACAATGAAATACTATGCAGTTATGTTCGGGCATATACATATAGAGATATTTATAGATGAAATAAATGAAAACATATTCTTACAACTACAATTATTAATACATGTGACATTAGTAAAAATAGCTAATATCTGGGAACATTACTTTATGTGCTAGGTGCTTTATATGGATCACCCTTTTTAACTCTTAATCTTATGGAGCAGGTACTATTATAATATTCATTCTAACAGATGAAGACACAAGAGATTAGTAAAGTTTAGTAACTTGCTAAAAATCATCAGACTGTAAGAGACAACGATAAAATTCAAACTCAGGCATCAACATTTTTTTTATATATATTTTTATTAATTTCAGAGAGAAAGGGAGA
>NW_005283651.1:0-472 GCF_000412655.1 Myotis brandtii
CCGGATTAACAGATAACATGCCAGGTTGCCCCATGCAATATGTGGGGAAAGACACAAAAACACTATCTGTCATTGAATCCTTATGCTAAAACACTACTTGTCGCTTATCTGAAATCCAAATTTAACCGGGTGTCTCGTATTTTATCGACACCCCTACTCCTATGTGTAAGGTCGCTAAAAGGCCACTGTTTCCAAATTGAAGGCTGAGCCAGCGGTTCTCTGGGGCTGACGGGGAAGATCAGCTGAAGGTGTTACCAAGCTGCTGCCTGAGAACCTGTGTCTGGGAAACAGAAAGGAAGGGGCTCCCGGCGGAGACCATTGGAGAAGCAGGGTGACCAGAAGGAACAGGGAAACAGAAGGGACAGTGGAGAAGTTTAAACCCCTGATGGCTTTCACATATTGACCCGCCCTGGGCTCTGCAGACCTTGGAATTCCATAGGCCAGCGGTTCTCAACCTGTGGGTCCCGACCCC
>NW_005283652.1:0-472 GCF_000412655.1 Myotis brandtii
ATAACTCAACTCAAAGATAGGCAAAAGACTTGAGTAGACATTTCTGACAAAATGTTATGTAATGGGCATTGAGCACATAAAGAGGATTACAATCACTAGTTATTAGGGAAATGCAAATCAAAAACATAATGAGATACCTTTTTACACCCATTGGGTGGCTATTATAAAAAATAAAACAAAAGAAAACTAACCAAATGTGGAAAATAACAAGTATTGCAGAGAAGGTGGAGGAACTGGAACCCTTGTGCATTGCTTATGGGGATGTAAAATGGTGCAGTCACTGTGTTAAACATTATAGCATAGTTAACATAATTAAACACAAAATTACCATATGAGCCAGCAATTGCACTCTTAGGCATATGCCCAAGGGACATGAAAGCAGGGACCCAAACAGGTAAATATGTCCCGGTGTTCACAGCCGCACTATCCACAATCATCCCAAGTGGAAAAGACCCCAGCTCTCATCACCAGA
>NW_005283653.1:0-472 GCF_000412655.1 Myotis brandtii
GGGGATGAAGGGAAGGGGGTGAGGTAATTGAAGGTAAAGAAGGAGAAGAGCATAAGAGATGAGAAAATAGAGGGAGAGAAGGAGGAAGAGAAGATTGAGAAATATAAGGAAAGAGAAATAAGGTGGGGTAAGAGAAAAGGCAGATGGAGAAGAGTAAGGGAGCAGGAGGAGCTAGGAAAGGTGGTCCAAGGACACAGGAAAAGTGTATCAAGTTAAAACCCCACCTAAAGGATCTGGACACTTCTTATGCCCACCCTCCTCCATAACCTGGGTCCACGGCACTTCAAACAAGCAGTCCTCTACATACTGAGGACCCCAAGATCTGGCAGTTTTGCCATTTAAAATTCAGACATGATAAAGCCAGGGGCACCACGTAAACAGATGCACTGTGTTAAGCAATGAAAATATGTACATATGGTGAGAACATAATAAATGCACTCACAGCCCAGGAGGGGGTTAGAGATGGGCAGCC
>NW_005283654.1:0-472 GCF_000412655.1 Myotis brandtii
TTAAAGTGTGTGATGTTATCATCTAGAAGCCCCTTTGGGGAAATTTCAGTCTTAACAGTGCCGTTTGCCATACAGCTTCATTGGAATTCTTGAACCATGGCTGGAAAAAGCCCTCTATTATTTTATCTCCCCCAGACACCATTTGGAACTTTAATAAAGGTGGTGGGTAAAAACGTAAGGAGCCTTTCCATTATTTTAGGTTGCAGAAAACTTTGTAGTTTTTGAGGTTTAACACTGTGTATTCCTACATTTACATTAATCACTTTGCTAATTAGTATGTAAAAGTCTTTTGCATTGATGCATTTTGTACTTCCCTCCATTAAAAGTCTAACAGCCATAGTTGTGTGTATTTGTAAAAGTACCTTGTAACAAAATATTCTATCACATGTAAATGTGATAACCTTTGGTTAGTAGTACACTGATAACAAAAATTTTTATATTCAATAAAATATCTGTATTTTATGAATCTTAA
>NW_005283655.1:0-472 GCF_000412655.1 Myotis brandtii
GAGAACCACTGCCCTAGAGAGACATGGCAGGTGTGCATCTGTACTTTGGGTTGAGTGGATATTGGCTCTATTAGTGAGACTCCCAGGACTGGGAGAGCAGTGTAAGTGCCCCTAGCCCAGCCACTCAGCTGACGCACATATGTCTCTGTCAACTGGGCATGAGGCCTGTGCTCTGACACTGCCCCTGAGAGGCACTCTCTGGGCAGCTCCAACTACTAGAAATGCTTCTCACATTGAGTCAAAGTCTGCTACTTTGAGAGTAGCTTCCTCTTTGACCACCCCAGCCCCTCTGCTCCACCCATAAACCGGGCCAATCTCTTCCACAGGGCAGCCTATCTGATGCTTAACAATGAGCATGGTGGTACCAGACACCCAACCCATTTCTCCATTCTCATGTAGAATGCATTTGTATCCCCTTAGCATCTTGTTGGCTGAAGGAAATCTAGCCTGCTTTCTCCTCCCCTAACATATG
>NW_005283656.1:0-472 GCF_000412655.1 Myotis brandtii
CTGCCCAGTGGCCACTGTCCAAGGACAACCACCTCATGCTGCTTTGGGCCATGGTGATACGTGTATATCTGTTCTCCCCACTGGGACATCTGTTCCATTAGATGGGGAGGGGCAGTATGCCATTTCACTTCTATTTTCTTTAGAGTATCAAACACCAATTCTTGCAGAGTTGGAGGTGCTGAGGAAGTAGTTGCAAAATGGAAGCAAATTCTACATTCCCATTTCACACTGTACATGCTCAGACCCCTGCTCAATAAAGTCCATATTTGGTTGAGCTTTTGAGAAAACCACATTTGCTCTGTTGCTATTCCCTCATATTTTAGGGATCCTGTTTGCGCTAGATCTTTAAATATGAGTCTCCTTTCTGGAAGTCAAGGGGGTCTTGATTAACTAAAGCAAGTAGCTCGGTGTGGCTGGGCTTCGTCACATGCACTGAAGGGTTGCCAGTTCAATTCCTGGTCAGGACACATGC
>NW_005283657.1:0-472 GCF_000412655.1 Myotis brandtii
AGAGAGAAACATCAATGCGAGAGAGAAACATTGATTGCTTGACTCCTGTAAGTGCCCTGAACAGAGTTTGATCCCCCAACCTGGGTATGTGTCCTCACCAGGAATCAAACTTGTCACCTTTTGGTGTATGGTATCATGCTCCAAACAACTGAGACACACCAGCCAGCCATCTGTGGACTTACCTTTTCTATTTACTCATCTACTGATGGATGCTTGAGTTGCTTCTAAATCTTGGCTATTGTAAATAGTGATGCAATAAACACAAGAGTGCATATGTATTCTTTTAAATTTTTGTTTCCGTTTTCTTCATATAAATTCCCAGAAGTAGAATCACTGGGTCATAAGAAAGTTCCATTTTTTATTTTTATTTTGAGGTAACTGTATACTGCTTTCCACAGTGGCTGCACCGATCTTCATTTCCTATAACAGTGCACTAGAGTTCCCTTTTCTTCACATCCTTGCCAACACTTGT
>NW_005283658.1:0-472 GCF_000412655.1 Myotis brandtii
TTTTTTATTTTTTTATAAATCAAATGACTAAAAAGTAGATTTGGTGTTTTAATTTTATTAACATGATTAGCTTTAGATAATCTAAATTAAATTACAGAATACTCTGGCAGTATACACATGCAAATATTTTTGTTGTAAAGCTATGTAACCAATGTTTTGTGTATCTTCTTAATTCTCTTGTGATGAGATGAATGTTTTAAGTAGTGGAACTATAACTTTCTATAACCTGGAGGATAGTGGGATTAAATGATAATACATTGAAAATGAAATAATCTTTCTCATTGAAAATGATAGTTTTTACTTCTGGCTTACCTTCATGATACGATTCACTTTTGTTATATATTATTATCAATTACACAAATAACTTAATTTTGTATATATGAAATTTTATTTATTGAGGATATAATACTAAATAAATAGGGTTCCTCATATAATAAATATTATACATAATAACAGCATATGTGAAAGAGTG
>NW_005283659.1:0-472 GCF_000412655.1 Myotis brandtii
AGAGACAACCTGAGCTGAAGTTAATGTAGAGGACCCTCAAGGCCCTAATCCTGGGACAAACACATAGCACTGAGACTGAAGAGGGAAGGACAGAAACGGAGGCTGAACCTGCGGAGCCCAGAGATTGGACGTAATGCCAGAGGGCGAGCAGAGGGAAAGGGAGAGGCACAGGCATGGAGCCCCCACACCCAGCAGGGTTACACCTGCATGACCTGCTTCCTGCTGGTTCTCCCTTGTAAAAGCAGGGCTTTAACAACTGGTTTTGGTTTCGAATTTATGTTGAAAGTAGCAAATTATTATTGCTTGAGATAAATTAGCACAGAAACTTCTAAGTGATAAGGAAATACAATACAAGATGAGATAAACTGGTAACAATGTACCATTCTCCCCCTTCGCCCTCCCCACCCCCCATTTATGATACCATAAAACCCAACAAATTAGTAACCATTGTGAGACCTGGTTTGAATCTCAG
>NW_005283660.1:0-472 GCF_000412655.1 Myotis brandtii
GCTCCTACAATGAGTGCACCGAACTTGCTCTGACTCATAGCAAAAACTAGGAACTTAGTGTTTTTGCTCTCACTAGCTCTCTCCCTCTCTGTCTACACCACCATGTTTCATTGATTACTTTGTCAAAGAATATTTCTATATTCATACATGTGTAGTATATGAATTTTCACTATATAATTCTATTCCTTCTTTTCCCAATAGTAACTTCCTACATCTTTATAATGTTTCAAAGCCAAAGTGGTTTTTCAATAAGTAGGAGAGAATGCTGATCTAGGAGTCAGAAGACCGAGAATCTAGTCCCAGCTTTGCCACAAACTTGTTATGTGAATTTGAGCCATTTTTCTTAGCCCTGTGGGCTCAATTTCCTCATCTGTAGCATAGGGATATTACCTGCCTCAACAACCTCACAGAGATACTGTAAGATCCAAACAAGCACTGCATATAAACAACAATAAGCTATTAATACACAAGA
>NW_005283661.1:0-472 GCF_000412655.1 Myotis brandtii
GTACAGTCAGTGCCACCTTTTCACCTTTCTGTGCCTTCTGTTGGCCGTTTTACCATTTAAGATGGCCTCCAAGTATAGTGTTGAGGGCTGCCTGGTGCTCCTAAGCACAGGAATGCCGGGGGTGCCTTTCAAGAAGTATGTGTGTTATAAGACTTGCTCAGGCAGGAGTTACAGTGCTATTAGCCTTGAGTGTGTTAATGAATCAGCGATTTATGTTTAATGATTTGTCTTTAAGCAGAAACACACACAAAAGTGGGTTACATATTAATCGGCTGACAAAAATGTTGCAACTTGAAGGAAATGAACCCTGTGTTGGTGGCTTATAGAACATAACTACTATGAAAAACAAGAATCTCCTATATGTCTATCAGCAGGTCACACCCCAACAGCAAATACTTAGCAGCAATGACTTTATTGTATTCATCTTTCTTTTTAATCCTCACCTGAAGATATGTTGTTGTTGTTGTTATTG
>NW_005283662.1:0-472 GCF_000412655.1 Myotis brandtii
CTCGTTTACACTAAGGTAAGTCTGGAGACTATGAGAACATGGTTCTTAAGCATCCATTCATTGCTGAGAGAGCGGGTTGTCATTATTTATTAAAAAACTAGATACATCAGTTCTTATTTTCTCCTATTTTCCAAGAATATATTTATTGAATAAAGTATAAATTGATAAATATTCTTACATTGACTTGCACCATTCTCACATAAGAATTTCTTTCCTAGATAAATTGTTCCTCTCTACCTACCAAACACATTTTACCTTTTCTATCACCACCCATATCTACATCTGGAAATTTATGTCCTCAACCCTGCCACATTCGATCCAGCCATTAGATCCAGCTTTGATCTGCCATCACTCCTCTCCTAACCAAAGCCCCTCCCTTTTCTTCTGTTTATCTACACTAATAAAAGAGAAAGATGCAAACTGACAGTACCTTTTCGATGCCCACCAGCCAATCAGGAGTGAGTATGCAAAT
>NW_005283663.1:0-472 GCF_000412655.1 Myotis brandtii
AACACTGTACCTGCATAACTGAGGTGTGCGGACAAGAGCATCCACATAGATTGTCCGACGTTTAGGACAGCTATAGACCAGTCTCACCTCGTCCAGGCCCCTGGAAATCTTTCCCACAGCCCTGAAGTCAACCATTCACCTTAGGGACCAAGGGCCTTCCTTGACTATGTCCCTAAGCATAATCTCATCTAGGAAAAGCACCTCCCTGTGGAGAAATAGCCTGGAAGCTTTGTTGGCTGTGGCCAGGCCCACAGTGTATCCAGCCGCCGTGGAGTATTTAGAAGCCCTTGTGCTCACAACTTAAAGCCCAAGCTGAGGTCAGGTGAGCCAGTTCATCAGGGACTGGGACTTGCTTCTGCTGGAATTTGGAATCTCTCCTACGGTCATTTCACTCAGATGAATGAGTAATGAATTGTTTCTTCCTAAGCGTCCCATCTCTCTGACACCCAGCTTAGCACAGCCCTCAGGAAAG
>NW_005283664.1:0-472 GCF_000412655.1 Myotis brandtii
TAAATTAAGCAACTGAGGAATAGATCAAAGTAACCAATGGCTCTTAGACCTGGTTGGGTCAGTTTTTACAAGTTGAGTGATTTATTATCTGCCTTCATCTCCTGCAAAGTTTCAGTTTTTCCATCAGGCCTGTGGCTCCAGGTGGCCACGTGACTCCCCACAGAGCTCTGAAAATTGTCTTGCCTTGGAACCAACCAGCAACAGCACCGTGTAACTAGGGATAACGTAAGAGGGATGCCTAAGCAGAGTCCATCTCCTCCTCAGTTGGGGGTAAGAATAGTTGCCAAGAGAAAAAATTCTTTGAGAGAGATTTTTATTTAGTGACTTCTATTTCAGAAACTAAAGATTCAAGAAAATAAATCATGACCACAAAATACTTCAATCCTGAAACATCTTATTAAGTTGATATCCTATAAGATACTTGAATAAAGCAAACAAAAATTTAGATAACTTTTTTTGGATTATAAAAAAA
>NW_005283665.1:0-472 GCF_000412655.1 Myotis brandtii
GACCTCCTGGTTCACACGTTGATGCTCAACCACTGAGACACGCTTGCAGGGTCATCACTTTATTTTTTAATGTTAAGCCAACCTTGCACTCATAGAATAAATTTGGTCATGTTATATAATTTTCTTTATATGTTGCTGAAGTCAGTGTGCTAATATTTTGTTAAGAATATTTGTTTATACATTCATGAGGAATATCGGTCAGTGTTTTCTTTGCTTGTGATATCTTTATCTGGTTTGGTATGAAGGTAACGTTTGTCTCACAAAATGAATTTGGGATTATTCCATCCTTTATTTTTCTGAAAGATTTTGTAAAGTATTGACATCATATCTTCTTTAAGTACTAGAATTTATAAGTGAAACTATCAGAGCCTGGGTTCTTTGGGGGAAGATTTTAATTGCTAATTGCATTTATTTACATGCCATAGGTCTTTTTCAAATTTTTATTATTCTTGAGATATTTTTGATATTTTGT
>NW_005283666.1:0-472 GCF_000412655.1 Myotis brandtii
TCTTAAGTTGTGAATCCTTGGGACATAGAATAGAATATTTACTGCCAGGCACACTCACTAGTATGATACTTGAAGAAGGAAAATCCTAATTTAATATAATAAGAAGAAACACGTTTTAAGGCATCTTTAATAAAAAAGAGCTTCAGAGGTCAGTATTTTGTGTCAGAATTCAAAACAACTGTAATAACCAGAAACTAGATAGCAATATAAACCCTATTCCTTGGGGGAAAGTATGCATGCTTAAAATGAAAGTGTTAGGATATAAACATGATATTTAAACAGGCTTAGGAAAACCATATGATCAGCTATATACAGAGTGATTTAATCTAAAGCAAAATCTTTTAGTATTTGCATTTCATTTTCTATTCTTCATAACACTGTCTGATACTACCTGTCTCTTAAAATTTTAAATCTCATTAAATCACCTGGATGCTTAAAAGAAAGTAAGGAAAAACAAGTTTAATATTTTTTT
>NW_005283667.1:0-472 GCF_000412655.1 Myotis brandtii
TTTTTTTTAATGCTTGTTGCTTGCTTTTGTTTATTCTGAGTGTATTTTATTTGTGTACTTTGCCTTGTTTTCCTGTTAGAGACGTTTCTGAAATGTGTGGTGAATGAACATTGGCTTTATGCTCATATTGAAAGTGAAGAGTGGAATTCCCACGTGCAGGGGTAGGGCAGGGCCTTTCAGCTCGTGGCCTCTGAGTGTCATTATCTGAAGGACTTTAGGGGGAACCATTTCTAAAGGGAAAGTCTCTAATCCCTTGCCTGGGTATCGGGGAATCTCATAACTCAATATGTATTGTTTGCCTGGATCCCATTCCCATTTTATGAATGATATCTCACCTTCTCCCTCAGTTATGCCCGAGAACCTTGACTCTGGATTCTCAATGGTTTAGTCCCTCCAGGGAATTAATCTCCCCAGGGAGGGTCCTCTAGGTAGGGTAAGGTTCTTGGCTAAATAATGGAATGTCAGGACAAAA
>NW_005283668.1:0-472 GCF_000412655.1 Myotis brandtii
ACCTGATTTTCCATCCTCACCCTCACACAACTAGCTGAGAAAGCTTGGAGGCCTCGTTAGGCCTTGTAAGTCTGTACTGCCATATCTACTGGGGGAAAAGGTGAAGATAATTATATCTCCTCTGCCTTTCTCACAGAGGTGTTATCAGGACTTAATAATATCATGTAAGGAGCTATAAAAGATGCAAGTAACTTCTTCAATTATAGCAACTGCTTTTGAAGTCTCATTTAGGCAACTCTGCGGCTTCATGCATATTATTGATATCAAATTCAGAAAACATGATAATGAATTTAACTCATCTTCAGATGCCCAAGAAATGTCAATAACATTTCAATTATGAATGATAAAAGAGAGACATTAGCAAAAACTCAATTTATTACCCCAGGCTCTGTCTTGATAAACATTCTTTCCAGTGAAAAAATTATAATGATTTTTTGCTTAAAATTTTTTCCTCCTCCTCCTCCTCCTCCTC
>NW_005283669.1:0-472 GCF_000412655.1 Myotis brandtii
TCGCTCGGGACACTTCCTCCTGGGCCGCGGCAGCGGAGTTAAACTTTGGCGAAGGAAAAAGAGCCACCGGCTCCCGGCGACCCTCCCTGGCCCCACCTCCACCGCGGCCGGTAACGCCCCCTTCTCCGCGGGCCCCCGACCGGACTTTTTTCCAGCTTCCGAGATCCGAGAAATTCCCTCCTGAGCACCGGGCCCTCGGGATCCCTCTGCCCATCCCCGGGCCCGTCGGATCCCTGGGATCCACTCGATCCCCGGCTCAGAGACTCCCGCCCTCCACCCCCAAGGTTTGGCGAACCCCTCGGCCCCCCCCTTAATTGGATCCTCCTCTTAGAGCCACTGGGTTCTGGGGTCCCCCCTGCTCCTTTTCAATCCTTTTTCTTTCCAAGGGGCCTTTGGATCCTGGGCTCTGCTGATCTCTGCGACCCCGACCTACTAGATTTTCTTCTTTGATTTCTTGGAAACTCTCAATCGC
>NW_005283670.1:0-472 GCF_000412655.1 Myotis brandtii
ATGTGATGGAAAGAAAAATAATGCTCAACCATAAACTAAGCAAGAGGAAGTTCACAATATGATATTTATTATAGTGGCGATTTTGAGGCCTTTTGAATTTCCAAATGTCAGGATCTTTCATCGAGCATTTACTGGGGGGTGGGGGGGCTGGTTTGCAGGTGCCCAGGCATGTCTCCCACCTCTGCCGCCCCAGGTGGAGGAGTTGTTGACATTGCCCGTGCAGGGAGCCTAATGTGAACCAGCCAGAATGGGGATATGGTCCATCTGCTCTGCACTGGGCTTTCATCTCATCGCCAGTGACGGCTGCAAAACAGATGCCTGAACATGAGGTAAACAATGGTCATTTACTCAGAGGCATGGGAGAAGAACTTCATCCAGTTTGTTTACAGCTCAGAACACAGAATAAGAGTCAAGCATGCTCTCTGTGTCGCTGCAGGGTCTATGCAAACCCACACAGACGGAGCTGGCCAGG
>NW_005283671.1:0-472 GCF_000412655.1 Myotis brandtii
ATGCCAGCTGGGCTATAATATTCATTTTAATTAAGCATGTAAGTATTGGAGTAGTCACCACTTACCAACAGAATCTTGTTAGCAACGTTTTTATTGAGCTTGTGCCTCTTCACTGTATCCCCAAACTTCCTGCAACAAAGTCACTTTAAGCCCTTCTTCCAGGAGTTGAGTTCTTTGCAATGAATCTCTGTATCCAGAAGTCCCCTGTATGGTGCATTAGCTCCCCCTACTGGCTCACTGGTTATCACCATGGCCGTAAACAATAGCAAGGCAGTTCTAGGTTTACACTCCTGTGGGAAAAACAACTATGCTCTATTTTAAGTTCGTGGGCCAGATCCAAGAAGATAGAAGACATGCTTCACACACATTTCTTCCTGTTACATATCTCAGTCCCTTCGCTGTCTCAAACCACAGATGCTCATCTGGTCACTCCAACACTGACATTGCCTTGGTCCCTTCATCTCTGTTAGGG
>NW_005283672.1:0-472 GCF_000412655.1 Myotis brandtii
AAAACAAAACTTCTAGATTACATATATACTAGTAGACAAATAGAAATCGTAACTTGTTTAAAACAATCATTTGGTATGGACTCAGAAGCTGGACCTATGGCCTCGGTTCTGTTTATAAAACCTTCATGATTTTAAAAAATATTTTTTTAAAGCTTAAAAAAGACTAGTGATTGATGGAAGGGCAAAATCAGAGATTCAATCTGACAAAAAGAAACATTTTGAGATGTTCTAAATTAAATGACAGTGGGCTGGAGAGTGAACAAAAGAGATAGGACATTTAGTCTGTTGGTAACTAGGGGCCAGCTATCAAGACTGCTCACATTCCTGAGTGTATGCTGGAACCCCGAATTAACTTTCAGGTGGCTATTTCCACTCCTATCTAAGACAGCACAGCAGCCTCTGCTTCTTGTTTACATATGAACTTTCCAAAATGTTGCCCACAACCAATCCAAAAGAGCAAACACCTCTTCCT
>NW_005283673.1:0-472 GCF_000412655.1 Myotis brandtii
TATAATCCAATAGATGCTAGCGCCTATTAGATATTTGGTAAATCTTTTAAATTGTAAAAACAGCATGTTTAAGTAATGATAGTGGGAAAGTCTCTATTCCATCTTCTTGAAGGCACGGACACTTGCTGGTATGTTGAGAGAAGTTGAAAGAAAAAATGAAGAGCTTGGTGCATTGCTGAAGTCACAGCAGGCTGAATCAGAAAGAGCCCAGAGTGACATAGAGCATCTCTTTCAACATAATAGGAAGTTACAATCTGTGGCTGAAGAACATGAAATACTGACAAAATCCTACATGGAACTTCTTCAGAGGTAAATTTATAAATGTTTCTGTTTAAGATTAGAATCTATAATGAACACATAGCACTTCTTTCCTGTGGTCCTAAAATCTGTTTATAAATATTTATATCCTATATAATAAGAGCCTAGTATGCTAAGTGTCCGGTCGTCTGGTGACCGGTCAACTGTTCAACCA
>NW_005283674.1:0-472 GCF_000412655.1 Myotis brandtii
CCACCTGGGCTCCCTCCCCTGTGCTACACCTGGACTCTGCAGGCAATAAATTCAGCAAATTTTGTTTGTTTCCCTCTCTAAGGGATCAAGGACCTTCACTGCCTTATTCCAATGTCTTGAAAAAATATGTTTTCTTCAGTGGTTTAATTGTTTCAAGTTCGAGGAGAAACCCGGGCCTTGCTACTTCATCATGGCCAGAAGCTGAAGTTCATTTGTGTTTCTGAATGTTTTCCATCCATGAGGCTTGTTGTTTAGGCTATAAACTCCTGAACCTCAATGCCCCTGCTGAGCAGGGTGAGATGGGGAAGGGCTCTTACATTCCCAGGCCTAGAAACCTGTTTTATTATCTATTTCTAACATCAGTGATCTGCGTGTTTCTCCAAGCCTAGGCTAACTTACTTGGCTTTTGCTCTATATCTTGCTTTAACCTCTGGTAACTAATATTCTTTAGCTTCTTCCTTCTAAGAAAATC
>NW_005283675.1:0-472 GCF_000412655.1 Myotis brandtii
AAGACTAATATTCTCCTTTTCATTTCTCATTCTTCATCAGATAGAAGCCAACAAATGTGCATTGAGTATCTTACATGTGGCAAATACTCTCACATGTGGGCTATATTTTCAATTTGAGTGCAGCTATATTAACTAAACGGTAAGGGTGACTTTATATTTAATTCTTTGAACATCAGTTTTATAGTATAGCGTTCTGTCTTTTTTTCCCCTCTTTATTCTATTTTCCTCCATCGTGTCTCAGCCTAATGGTCAGGACTTTGTAGTTTCCTCTGTCAGAAATCCAAATTACCACCGAGCTCTGCTTGCTGTAGGTTTGCTTCTTAAGCAGGACCTGTTTGTGCTAAGGCCAAGATGCCCCAAGAGCTTGGACTTACATGACCCTTAGCATTGGCTTTCCCCAGAAGGAAAGATCTTTCCCCCCCTCAATATCCATATCAGTCTCTCAAAAAAATTATGATTTGCTCTCTTTTTT
>NW_005283676.1:0-472 GCF_000412655.1 Myotis brandtii
ATGGGAGGCAACCAATTGATGTTTCTCTCTCTCTCTGCCCCTTCCTTTCTTTAAAAAAATCAACAAAAACATATCCTTAGGTGAGGATTAAAAATAAAAATAAAAAAAGTGTTTCAAATGCTTAACTATAATAGGTACTTAATATTTGCCTGTGGAATTTAATTTAAACTCAATATTATATTTTTCTTTTGTTTCCATTTATTTTTAAAAATTTTAAATATATAAGACTTAATTCAAGAGAGATTAATAATTTTTTTATATTTTACAATCAATACTTAAACATTGCACTTTTAAACTTTTTTTGCGTCAGTTTATAACCCCATATTTTTGGATTATTTTTTTTTTTAGCTCTCTGATTATCAACTATCATCAAAGCCTGTGGAACCAGTGCATAGTTTCCAAGCTACTAAAACTAGAGGTAAAATTATAATGTGATAAAACTATATTTTAATATTGGTTGGTGATTTCACAA
>NW_005283677.1:0-472 GCF_000412655.1 Myotis brandtii
AGGTTCGCCATCACTGCACTAAGACAACATCACAAGAAAGATACCAAGGCAGTTCTCTCACCTCTCGCACGTGTCTTTTCAGGTGCATGTATACACTCTGTCCAGTTTTTCGAAAATGTCTTTCAACGTGTTCCCTTCCAAAGGCCAAAAACGTGTTCATGCAAACATAGAGTCCACCTTCAGAATTCTAGAAGAAAGAGACAGGTTACAATATTAGCCAAGAACGCCTCACCGAGCAGTCTACATACAGCGTACGGGAAGGGGAAGCAGGGCGAATGATGAAGACAAAGCCGGCAGGGCCACCTGGCTGTCAGTCATTGCGGTGGCCCCAGTGGCTCCACAGCCACCACAGGGGCCGCGCCCCCCCAGCCCGGGTTCCAGTGCTCCGGGACATCTAAGCATAGTCTCATAGCGTGAGATCCTCAGAGGCCCAGGGAAGGAAACGTGTTTGTCTGACTCTCCAAACTAGGGT
>NW_005283678.1:0-472 GCF_000412655.1 Myotis brandtii
AAAAAATAAGCAGAGAAGGAAGATGGATAAGTGTCTAATTTCATTACTTACTTTGTTAATCTAATCAATCAGTTTTAAACTCCTATTAATATAATGCATTTTTATATCTATCTTACTCTTCCTTATCAAATGAATTTGAAAACATCATTTCCAGTATTTTACAGTTAAAGTTTTATGTATTTGTAAATATCTGGAGCATTTTGTTCCCATGAATAATACCTAAGAAAATACTACCCTGTTAGAGGATATATACTTCTTTGTGTACCTGTTTAGAACATATGTCCATTAACTTTGTTATACACTCAGTCAGTTGATAACCATCAGGTAGAGAGAAAGCTATCATTTTACTCTACCATCTTAAAGCTTTGTACAATGTCTCAAGTATAGCAGATCTCAATTTCTCTTAATAGTTATATTTCATTCCAGCATGGAGTCTAAGGTTTGCCTTTGAACTATGTAACAAAGTATTATG
>NW_005283679.1:0-472 GCF_000412655.1 Myotis brandtii
TCTTGGAATAACTTTGTATTTCCACTGAAATTGAGCTAGAAGTCATTCACATGTATTTCTGCAAATGACCTTCTAAAGCTACATACATTTGTGAGTGGCTTTTTTTTGGCACTGAATCACACATGCTAAATTTACAGTCTCTTTTATATTGAACCAAACAGCTATGCAAGATTAAAATGCTCGGTCATTTAACCGAACATGTGTGGCAGCATTTGTTCATTTCGTGTCATCCACCCAAGGGCCAGTTTGATTTAGTTTCCTGTGTCACTTAGACCTGCCCAGAAATAAATATTTAAATCAACGTTAGATTTTAGAAAGTGTTGAGCTGTTTGTTATACCACTGGTACTATAGGAACTATTTTATAATACATCTTTAAAAAACATGTAGAATCCTTAAGTAAATACATTGGATTTTAAATTACATCTTGATATATGGATAGGGTGCATAATGGTTCATTTTATAAAAAGCCCC
>NW_005283680.1:0-472 GCF_000412655.1 Myotis brandtii
CATATTACCCTTTTATTATTATAGATTATTTGAACTCAGTAAATTAGTTCTCCCTCTACCTCAGTAACAGAAAAGGGAAGAAAGGGTTTCATTGCAGCCACAGACCTCTAAACAGTACAGTTGGTGAATAGAGGGGAGAAGACTTTTTAGATAATTCCAAAGTCAAAATTGTTTACAATACGAAAGATGCTATATTGAAACTGTTTAGTCCATCTCCAACATGGGCCCCAGTGAGTCTCACCTCCAAGTTTTCATACCCCTTCCACGCCAAATAAGACTGACCAGTGTGACTAACAGGGCACTGTGAAAATGACAGAGTATAACTTGCAAGATTAGATAATAAGTCACTGCAGCTCTGCCTTGCTCTCTCTTACTGTAAATCACTAGCATTAGAGGAAACAGAGGCCATGTTGTGAAGACACTTTAGCTGTCATCCTCTAGAGCAGTGGCTCTCAACCTGTGGGTCGCGACC
>NW_005283681.1:0-472 GCF_000412655.1 Myotis brandtii
CCATCTTTCTGTTTTCCCCTGCCCCCCACCCCACCCCCCGCCTCCATTAATCCCGTCAAGAGTCTCACACTGTTATTGTTATCACTGATCTGCACGCTAGTCCTGTTTCTTTAAATGAGAGCCCCACATTTCTATTTTCAGGATATCTCAAGTCTTTGATTATGCTTATAGTCTGAGGTCACTTTTAAGCATAAAATCGTTGTCAGTAGGGGGGCCAAGGGTGCCTTACTTCCCTCTAGTGAACTATGTGAAACCACCGTCCGCTTTGCATATGACTCCAAAAGTGGCAGGATGTTAACATGTCTACCTGTTCTCTAAATCTGAGCCTGTTACTCTGTAAACAGCCCCAGGTTCTCAAGCCAGGGCTGGTGCTAGATTCAGTTCTCTCAGGAACAGTGATTCTCACCAGGGAGGCATGGGTTTCTGGGTTTCGAGGTGGAAATTAGAATCTCTGGAGGTAAATGCAGTGTGT
>NW_005283682.1:0-472 GCF_000412655.1 Myotis brandtii
AAGGTTGAGAACCACTGAGCTAGAAGATCACCAATGCTGACTGTGGACAATACTAATAAATGTGACTTGTGCTTTATTCTACCTACTAGATCATTCCTTTTGTCCCTCAGGAGAGCACCCCTTCACCCCCATTGCTTGGAATGTTCTATTTATCACCTTTGTGCTCTTGCCACAGTTCATTGGGTTCATATTTCCTTGCCCCTTCCAAGTCTAGCTGAATTGCAGAGTTAAATTTATGATAATGAAATAAAAACTAAACAACAACAAACCCTCCTGTGCCCTCTTCAATGAGCCAGCACCCCTGTGCTTGGAAAACATTGTTGCACAAACATTAGTGCAGGTTTCACCCACACTTTCACAAGTGAGCCACCTCAAATGGGTTGGGAATAAACGTTTTTCTTCCTCTATTTAAGGTTAGTCAATGAGGAACAAGTAGGATTTTCCAGGAATACTTTAAAGATGTAAGAGTTTA
>NW_005283683.1:0-472 GCF_000412655.1 Myotis brandtii
GATGTGTTTTGACAATTGTGCACACCTGTGTAACCACTAGCACTATCAAGAGATGCATCTCCAGCCCCTCCGAAGGTCCCGCCCCCACCGGCCCCAGGCAACCACTGATCCACTTTCTGTCACTCCTGATGAGTTGCACCTGTTCTAGAATTTCATGGAAATGGTGTCAGACAGCGTGAGCTCATTTGTGGGAATGACCATTTATTGGGTGCCTACCATGTGACAGACACTTTACCAGCGTACAATCATTTTTCCCTTAAAAATGAGAAAACCAGACTCAGAAACTCAATAATTTACCGAAGTCCCATGGCTAGTGAGTGGCAGAGAAGAATTCTGACTAAGTTATCTCCAAGTTTAAGGTCTTTCTTTACACACCACACTGTCACTGCCCTTGGCTTTGTGCAGGCCCTAAAAGATGGATATTTGAGGTGTGAGGTCAAGGTTTATAATCTCATGAAAAGGCGAGATTAGG
>NW_005283684.1:0-472 GCF_000412655.1 Myotis brandtii
CTGGAACAGTCTATCTGGCCTTATCACCATGATGGTTGTCTCTGTGCAAGATGTACCAGAGGTTTGAGAGTAAGAAACATTGGAATGCATTAGGAAGGGATGGGAATCCATGCTTGGCTTTAAAACTACCTTGGAAAACCTGAGACTCACTGTTCATTTCAGCACACAGCACAACACAGGGCACATAAATAGTTAACGTTCAGTAAATTAAGAGTTGGTAGAGCCTAGTAATAATCTTATACAAGTAACATGCCTCTCTGTGCCCCAGTTTCCTTATCTAAAAAATCAGGATAATAGTACTTTTAAAACCGCATCATTGTAAGGATTAAGTAAGTTAATTCATATAAAATGCTTAAGACAGTGTTTGGCATATAGTGCGCACTCAATGTGTGTTATCTGATGTAAAGTAGGTATGTCAGTCTCAGTTTGGTGAGGACAGTGGAAAACACTCTAGGTATTTCCAACAGGAAGG
>NW_005283685.1:0-472 GCF_000412655.1 Myotis brandtii
AGGGCGTCTGGCTTCTGTCACAGATCACGTCTCAGCAGGAGTTCCAGGAGGCCCTCTGCCTTGGGGGGAGGAGCTGCGTGTCAGTTTATAACAGGACAACGCACTTTCCACGGGGGCCTGCGGACACGCCACGGGGGGTTCACACGGGGTCGACATGTGGGGTGCGGGTCCTGCTGTACTACATCCTCGCCCAGCGGGCCCTTGAGGTGCGCCGGTGCCTTTCGGGACAGAAACAGATGATCTTGGGGGGGGGGGCATACTCACCGCACCCCAACCCAACCCTCGATCTCTGACCAGGAAGGCGCAGTGGGAGGAGCACAGAAGCCAGTCCTGCGGGCAGAGCTGGGACCCCGGGGGCAGGGTCCGCGATGAGCCTTGGGCCTTGGAGGCTCACGGGTCAAGGACTCCTGGCCTCACTGTGGTGGGGCTGGTATGTCAGGCGGCCTCGCCATCTAAGACCAGGCCCTGCCGG
>NW_005283686.1:0-472 GCF_000412655.1 Myotis brandtii
TGGAGAGGGTGCAGGCCGAGCTGAGGGACACCCCCTCCCCCGGTACAAGAATTGTGCACCGGGCCACTAGTGTCTATATAAAGAGAGAGAGAAACATAAAACAAATGTAAACGGCGAATGGGTGTTCATTGCGCTATTCTTGTCTATTTTATGTAGGTTTAACATTTTTCAAAAGAAAAAGTTGAGACAGAGTTGAAAGTTGAAAAGAATCCCCTATCAAATTAAATAAACAGACAAAATGCTTAAAGATAAATAAGGGACTATGATTGCCCATCAGTGCAGCACATTAACCTCCTTCCTGAAAATCTAGTGACTGGGGATATATATTTCAAAGGAAATCATTCTTTTAACCAGAATGTCTGGCTGACTGCAGGCTGCTTTAGGCCATGATGCCTGGAGCCAAATCAATTACAACTACAACCATCTAGCTGTGCAGAGGGGGCAGCACGCCAGTGCCAGACCACCTCCCTGG
>NW_005283687.1:0-472 GCF_000412655.1 Myotis brandtii
GTTCCTTCTTTCCAGCCCTAAGGGCACTGCATGTGCTGTCCTCCTGCCAGCATATGGGCTTCCAGGTCTTCACTCCGGCTCCTTGCAGCCTTCAGGTCTCAGCTCAAATGCCACCTCCGTCGGGAGGCCCTCTGATCACCCAGTGTGCCTCGTCCCCATGGGACTCCTTCATCTCTCCAGAGCACCAATCCCACCCTCAGACGTCCTTTATCCAGCCCTCCCCCAGTCTGGAAGTTCCCTAAAGGGAAGCAGCACAGGGACACACAGTAAGGGCTCACCAACAAGTGAGTGAACAAAGGAAAAAGAATTAAAGTATGGGTAGCAAGACCTCAGGTCACAGGTATTGTTTTGGAATTAATTTTTTAAACATCCCACCTGCCTCCCCCACTCCGAGAAATTGGCTGGCCGCAGAGTAGGCATGAACACATCACCATCTACCATTTAAGCCAGCGGTTCTCAACCTGTGGGTCGC
>NW_005283688.1:0-472 GCF_000412655.1 Myotis brandtii
CTCTCTCTCTCTCTGGAAGATCAATTTCCTTTCCATTTAAGTCAACCTGAGTCATGGTTTCTTTATAACCAAATGCATCGTCAAGAACATAGGCAACCACTCACCTGGTATGATTCCAGGGGCACTGAATGGCAGACTGCACCCATATATCTCACCCACCGCCTGCTACCGCGCCTGAAGGTTTTATAACTACGCTTACTCCTTAATGATCTTCGCATAAGCTGATTGTCAGAAGGTCCAAGTAACACATTATGTGGGGGCAGGATTTTAAGTGCATCGGGTTCACAGGCTAGTTCACATTCTCCTGGCCTTGCCTGGCACCCCACCTCCCTTCATTCTCTACCCTCATCGCACCCTGTTCTTTCCCTAACTATGCCACACACCTGCCACACTGCCTATCTTTTAGGTGCTCTAGTTTATCATGTTCTCTGCCTCAAGCACTTTGCTATTACCATCCTCGCCAACACACACA
>NW_005283689.1:0-472 GCF_000412655.1 Myotis brandtii
ATGAATACACTCTGAAATCTGATCAGACTTACCCATACCTTAAACTTGAGAAGAAGAAATGAGATTGGTTTAAATACTAGATATTCCACATTTAGTTTTTATGAAAACCATAGAATGCAGATAACTATTACCCCAAGTTTACAATTGAGAAATCTAAAACACAGAGAAGGGATTCTCACTGATACCTAAGGAAGAATTTGTTGTTGTCATCGTTAATTACATTTATTGGAGTGACAGTGTTTAATAAAATTATATAGGTTTCAGTATATATTTCTATGATACATCATCTTTATATTGCATTGTGGACCATCACCCAAAGTCAAATCTCTTGTCACCATATATCTGATTCTCTTTACCCTTTACTACCCCTCACCCCACTTCCCTTTGATAACCACCATACTGTTGTCTGTGCCTGAGTTTTTGTTTGTTCATTTTTTGCATTCAGTTTTATATCCCACGTATGAGTGAAATC
>NW_005283690.1:0-472 GCF_000412655.1 Myotis brandtii
GCTGGGAGCACAAGATGTTTGGTTAATTGTCCTCAACAAAGTGCAATACCTCCTTAATGATCTGCAATGAGAAATGAATCTGTAGGCAACAAGAAAATTAGATAGAAGACAATCACATCCATTTATTAAGCCCTAATTGCATGCTGATCACTGTACACATATTACAGTATGTAATCCTTACACCCCTCAAGCTGGTACCTTTTTTTGCAACCCGTTTTACAGATGAGGAAGCTGAGACGTAACAGAAGTGAAGTATCTTGTCATTGATCTGATGGCCAAAGCAGTAGAGGAGCCATGATTAATCCACATTCTATCTTGCTCCAAAGCCTGGGCTCTAAACTCCTCAGCTTACTGTCCCGCTGTCTTGCAAAGAAACCCAGGCACTTAAGTACACATTAGGAATTGTGTTGACTTTTCTCTCCTCTTTCCATCCCTTAAAGTCTAGACCAGTGATGGCGAACCTATGTCACGC
>NW_005283691.1:0-472 GCF_000412655.1 Myotis brandtii
AATGAGTTTGCCGACCACTGGGCTAGGGTGTTACCCACATTCACGATGCCTGAAATCCTGGGGTTTTCGTTGTTCACCGAGCCCCCCACAACCACTTAAATATAGTGTAAGAGCAGAACATGGATAGGTTTCCCCGCGGATGCTAAAGAAGGCGGTGTCTTCCTGGACATAACATCTGTGAGGTGTTTTTTTAATTTAGTCATCCTTTTTTTTAAATTTATTTATTTATTTTAGAGGGAGAGAGATTGATGGATGTGAGAGCATCCACCCGCTGCCTCCTGCACGCCCTCTACCAGGGATGGAGTCTTAACAACCTGGGCCTGTGCCCTGATCGGGGATGGAACTGGCAACCTTTTGGTGCACAGACAACACCCAGCCAGCCGGGCCACACCTCCCGGGGCTGACGGTCATTCCGAATGTGACTCCAGAGTAACTCGTGCGACAATCAGAGCAACTGGAGTTACATACAGGC
>NW_005283692.1:0-472 GCF_000412655.1 Myotis brandtii
AAGCCTTCATTTCAGTTCCAATTCCCTAAGAATGAAAAATATAATTGTCCCAACATGGAACAGATGAACATCTGTGCTAATAAGCTATCATTAGGTGTGGTGTCATTGCCTATATGCCTGACCAATGGTGGCTGATGCTTACATGAAGAGTAACATCTGAAGAAAAGTCCAGCCATTAGTGTATGGCTGGAAGGGTGACCCAATAGGTACCCATTACAAGTAGTAAAGAAGATAAATTTATAAGTAAAGGGAGATTCAAGATAAATTCTATGGCATAAGATGAGGTCAGGTGTGGGTAGAAATAAAACATAAAGACAAGGTTGATGAAGCTTACTGAACATCTGGGGATAAGAGTACAGCAAGTACAGGTGAAGACAAAACCAAGGAAACTCTGACTTACATCAGAAATCTTAAAGACACTGGATATTTCCATATTGTCAAAGGTGATATTTTAAACACCTGTTTTCCAGTA
>NW_005283693.1:0-472 GCF_000412655.1 Myotis brandtii
CTCAGGGTGTGGGCAGGTGTGTGACGTGCAGGTGTGGTGGCCCCCTCAAGGTGTGCACAGTCTGTGGTGGCTCTGTGATGTGCACACATTTGTGTTGAAGTGTGTCCATGTTCATTTTGCAGTTGGAGTGAGTCAGATTCATACCAGGCCTAGACATCACAATTGCTTGGCAATTGTTCAGTTTCTCGTATCTTTAGGTTCGCTCGTCCTTCTCTTTTTCTTTTTCTTTAATTTTCTGTTGTAAAAGTTGGATCATTTCCGTTGCATATTGTTGAATATGTGAGGCTGACCTTTGTGTTTCCTGCAAACGGGGAGCAGGAGAGATTTGGTCAGATTCAAGTGTCGTTATATTTCCTGGTTTCTGAGGAGAGGCAAGACTTACTCATAGGTGGGGACTTCTGTCAGGGTCACACACTTTCTTGTGATTGCATCTGTGTTGTTACATAGCTATTGGTGAGTATTGCCTACATTT
>NW_005283694.1:0-472 GCF_000412655.1 Myotis brandtii
ATAGCTCAATTGATATTTCTTTCTTTTCAGATTTAACTATTGGAATTAACAATATATAGTTTTTGGGACACCCTGTATATTGTTAATTATAACCTAAAGCTAATATAAATTAATAACACTTCAAAAACGCACATAGTAACACTCAATAAATGTTATTAATATCATTTTCTTTTAGTCGGATTTTAGTAAAGAAATGTGTTGCAACATGAGCACTGAGAAAGGAAAGGCACCCATTAAATAAATAAAAAATACTTGGTACAATTTCCAAATTAACAAGAATACCAACTCTATCAAACAAGCAAAAAAGAGCAAAGTTTAAAATAGTAAACCAAATACATAAAAACTTAAAATGCAAAATATAACGTGGTGCAAGAGATTTTTAGAGCAGTGAAACTATCCTATACTAGAGGTCTGGTGCATAAAATTCGTGCACTCGGGAGGGTCACTCAGCCTGGCCTGTGCCCTCTCACAG
>NW_005283695.1:0-472 GCF_000412655.1 Myotis brandtii
ATGGTTAGCTTAAATAAATAAAGCAAGCTTCTTTAAGAAGTACTAAATATTGTTACATAATATAAATATTATATAATTAGTTATTTGTGCATGAATTCTGTCATGCTATTTAGCACCATTAATATGTAACACATTTAAATCAGAAAATATATTTTAGTAAAAAAATTATATAAACTAATTTTCAGAAAACATAAATTTACAATCCTTATTTTGAAATAAGGAGATGTATTTTCTGAATAAGTGACCTTCACCTTTCTAAGAATTTTGGAAAATAAGATTTCACATATATTTCTAAAATCATTTGCTATAAGATTTTTTTCTTTGCTAATTATTTTAATTTTTTTTGTTTTTGTTTTGTTTTGTTTGTTAATCCTCACCCCAGGATATTTTTCCCTTTGATTTTTTTTTATTTTTATTTTTTTTTAGAGTGGAAGGAAGGAGGGATGGGGGTGGGGAGAGAGAGAGAGAGAGA
>NW_005283696.1:0-472 GCF_000412655.1 Myotis brandtii
TGGTTATTTATTTCTCTAGCTTCCTCTCTGAGGAGTTGCTGCAAGGTTATCTGTGTCCCTCAACCTGAGGTCTTAGGGTCTCCAGGTGGCTTTCTATTTAATACTTTCTTCTAAGTACCAATGACCGCTCCCTCATTTCACTCCACTGGGCCCAGGAGTGATAGAGGCTCAGATATTATCTCTAACAGGTGTTGAGCTATTCCTTCTAGTTTTCCTACATCCTGCCCACATCTTTGTAAATAGTTCCCCTATTATTCCCTTCTCAAAGTACCCTAGTTTGAGTGTGCCAGCTGTCTCATCTTGGACCCGACTGATGAGCACCATGCTAAAAGATTAGTAAAAGGTATGAAACAGCTGGAATCCCTGCCCTGCACATCTGTCCTAGTTTGTTAGTCTCTTTAACAACCATCTAGCATGGTTTTCTGACTCCTCTCACTTTTGACCTCATTTTCAGCCTTTGCATCCTGGTTTA
>NW_005283697.1:0-472 GCF_000412655.1 Myotis brandtii
ATTATTTATTTCTGATTCTTATAAGATTTCAAGAAATACTTTAATAGGTAGGTTTGTATTATGAAAGTGGGTAACTCACTTTGAATTTTTATGTCAATACAAACAAATGAGTAATAAATGTTTTGTATAGCAAAAAATTATTGATCTATATTTTGTGGTCTAGTGTTAAGTATTTGAAGTCTATAATTTACTTAAGATTATCCATTAGTTATTTTCTTCTGCCTTTCAGAGATAGTGAAAAGGAAAGGGTAAGTAAAACATTACATTCTAAGTGTTTAAATATGTTATTTAGAAAAGTTTTAATTTTTGACAGAGTGAATATATTAAATTTTCTGCAATCAACAAAAAATATAAGTAGTGGTGACCCTTGAATAATTCAAGTCATAACCAGAGGAACCAATGCTCATGGCTATCTGTCAGAAAGCAAATGTTAAAGGTTCATTTACTCTTTGACAAAACCCAGTTCATTCAA
>NW_005283698.1:0-472 GCF_000412655.1 Myotis brandtii
TGTGGTTAAGTGCGCATGAGCATGTGCAGACATGCATGCATGCGCTGGGCTAGAGTAGGCAGTAGGGAAAGGGCACTTAGCTGTCCTGGTGTGTAGCGAGGCTGCCCTAATATACACCCTAAGCTGTTTTCTTTCTAATCTTTAATCCTCAGCAAATCTTGGGCACACAGCTCCAGATGGAAGCAAAGCCAGGCAGAGACGGGGCAGGAAGCCTGGTGTGTGCGCCGGGGCCGAGGACGGTTCTCAGCATGGAGTGCATTTGAAGGGGAGCTGTGAGCAGCACAGTGGGAATGTACATGGGCCAGATGATGGAGTCCCCAGACTCCACAGTAAAGTGTGCAGGTGTCAGGAGCAGGTGAAGAAGAGCCATCCTCTCTAGGCTACGGAGAAGGGAGAGAACGCTTAGGAAGCGTCCGCAGGAAGGATGCTTGGGTGGGGACGGCACATGGAGGAGGGATGTGAGTCAGATCGC
>NW_005283699.1:0-472 GCF_000412655.1 Myotis brandtii
AAGGTGTCACTGACCACTCTGTACACCCCTGTAGAATACATGGATGCATTTAAAAAGAAAAGCCTAAATGTATTTGATAAACTGAATCCCTGATCATGAGGAATAAATTGTGAAATCTTTTTGGGGGAACATAAAAGAAAATATGTACAAATGTACAGTTTGAATGCATTTCTTACCAGTGTATTGGTTTCATGCTCTCTGAATACCTTGCAGTAAATTTTTCATCTTCACCTTGTCTCTGGCTAAGAGGAAAAAAATAGACCCACCATGCATCAGTATCATCCATCCATCTATTCATGTATCCATCCCTCCACTATCCAGTCATTACAAGAGTCTTTACCCAACACTAGCACTAGTTTCATAAGTTTTTTCAAGGTGTGAAATATGAAAATATGCTCAGATATACTTAATTCAGGAACGATTAATCTGATGTTTGTAAACTGATACCCTCTAACCACCATCAAGAATCTGT
>NW_005283700.1:0-472 GCF_000412655.1 Myotis brandtii
TAATAAGATTCTAAATAATCCCAAAGGAACATTTTTCTAATTCATAACATCAAGTGAGAATCCCATATTATATCTGGGTTAGTGTCAATCAAGACATCAGGGCTTAAATGATTTTGGTGATCTTGGCCCTAAAGATTGTAGGCAAATTCCAAAAGCCACAGCCTCTGAGCTCCTCCACTATGGGGTTAGATTCTATCCAGACCCCTCCATCCTTCCTTCTGAGACCTTGGAGCTCCTTACCGTTGCTGATGCCCACCCTCCTCTTCCTCCTTCTCCTCCTTCCCGTCCTCCTCCTCCTCCTCCTCCAGAAGGGAGCTCCCCCACTCTTCTGCACCCCACTGGAAGCCAGGTCTGGTGTTAGCCAGGCCTTCCATCCTCTCAGCCTGAGGTGCTGTCCAGATGCTGAGATGGGAGCCTCTGCTGCCTCTTGAAATACCACAGGAGCTGTCCAGCCTCGGAGTCAGGCAGAGCC
>NW_005283701.1:0-472 GCF_000412655.1 Myotis brandtii
TGAGGATTAAAAATAAAGAGAAACAAAAAAAAAAAAAAGGAAAAAGTACCAAGTGTTTCAAAAAGAAATTAACCAAACCATGTGCTTTGATTTCAGGGAGCTTAAAGAAATATTCATCATTTGATCATGTCTGTGCACACCCCTTCCTGACACCAAGGACCCCTAGTAGGCCTGGGTTAGTCTCCTAAGTGTCCCAAGCCAGGAGTCAAAACTGCTGATAGTACCTCCAGACCTTAATATAGGTATTCTAGCATCGCTGATGAGGGGACTGCAAAATGGCACCGTTTTCTCTAATGCCTGGTCAATCAAAACCATTTGGTGTGTACACATTTTGGGGGGGACACCCTATATATGTCAGTGACATACAAGACCCAAAATAATGTGATCTTGGCCTGTCTCTTCCACAGTGAGTCACCTGTGGCAGTTGGCTCTGACTTCATTCAGTTAGCATTGTATTTCCTTGAATATGCAA
>NW_005283702.1:0-472 GCF_000412655.1 Myotis brandtii
TGACTATACAGCAAATCATCAAGGTTTAAAGGACTTGTCAACACTATCAACCAATTTGAACTAACTAACATATATAGAACAATCCATCCAACAACTACAGAATATACATTCTTTTCAAGTTCCAAGGAGGCAGTATTGTTTTATGGATTACTGTTCTCTTTGCACATAATTCCAGGATATTCTATTAATTCCTTAATAATGTCTATACCAAATAAAGATTAATATAATTTATAAAAATCATGGTATAATTTCAGGAAGTTAATGGAGTATCCTTAATCAACCTCTTGGGGGATTGAGTTGAATATTTTAAATCCATCAGAATTCTTTTTTATAAAGAGTTTGCATTTTGTCCTTTATAATATTTTTGGCATTTAACTTTATTTAGTGAAGGTTACTGTTAGAACAGTTTCAATTAACCAACTTAAAAAGTATTTACAACCACTTCCAGATGTTAGAATCTCTGTTAAATTCA
>NW_005283703.1:0-472 GCF_000412655.1 Myotis brandtii
GGTGGTCAGTGTGTGTCATAGCTATCAGCCAGTCATCCAGTCATCTGATCCTAATGGTCACTTAGGCTTTTACATATATAGATAGCTTCTTTTCCCACTTTTTCCCTGTCAGTTTGAAAGTAGTGAAAATTGATTAGAAATGTAAGTGTGTGGGTAAAACTAAAATAAGTGGACAATATGAAACTTTGCATGATTTAGGAAAGGACACTGTTAAAAGAAGCTGAGATCAAGTGAAAAAGTAGAAGGCACATTGAACATGTTGAGGGCAGTGAATAGACCAGCCAGCTGGTATGAAGGTGCTGCATGGAGGACTGTCCAACAAGGCTGGATGAACCAAAGGGAGTGAAGTTTCTGAGTTTCTGGTGAAAGGCCATGATGCCTTCCAGTGTAAAAATTTGTCCTTCTAGTGGACATTTGTATGGCTTGTCTCCCTATCAGTTCAAGTTCACATAAAGTAGAATAATTACACCTT
>NW_005283704.1:0-472 GCF_000412655.1 Myotis brandtii
ATGGTGGTCTTTCTGATGGGCTTCTCAAGTTGTTATTTTTCATGTACTAAGGACTCCTTATGACTCAAAAGAGAAAAGTGACCCTCGATCGGGACAGGTTTAGATAGTGATCATGCTGTGGGCAGGGATTATCGGGGCTTGATCTTTATTACAAAAGTCATACTCGGTAAACCCTAACTGACATTGCCTGGTAGTGCAACACTCAGTGTTAGGAATCAGACACCCGCAATGCCAGGGGCTGTGGAAATCATTTGTATTTAGGAGGAGATGGGAGACCCGGGCTGGCCTAGTGTGGGGGCAGGTGGCTCAGGGGACCTCTATTCAGTGGCACTGAGGGTGGGAGGAGGCGCGGAGTTCTTACAGATGAAATGGAGGCAAGGAGCAGAGAACTGACTGGAACCCGGGTCCATAGTGAGTCGGTGACATAACCAATAACAAAAGAGGTTACCTGGCAAGGGAATTTCTTCCCCTA
>NW_005283705.1:0-472 GCF_000412655.1 Myotis brandtii
TTTTTTTTCTTACTAAGACTTCAGAATCCAGTGTGTGTTTTATGCTTGAAGCACAACCCAATCCCAACTTGCCACATTTCAAATTATCTATGGCCACATGCGGCCAGCGGCTACAGTATTGAACATGTAGCTCCCCGTGATCCCAAATGTGACTGTGTTAATGGTTTTAGCTGACCTCACAGCCAGGCCTATTCTCAGAAGCTTGCAGACTGCAGAGGATACGTCTGTGGCCTCCAGAGCTCTATCGATTCCAGCTGGAAAAGCACGGACTTGGGTATTGCCCACTGAGTCAGGTCACGTAGTCTGATGGGAGCTTCCTGTAGGGACACACAGAGGAGTGAGCAGGCAGACCCACTCCCTCCAACCTCAGTAAGAAATGGAACCCTAGCCGGTTTTCTCGGTGGTTAGAGCATCGGCCCGCAGACCTAAGGTTCGCAGGTTCGATTCCTGGTCAAGGGCATGTACCTCGGTT
>NW_005283706.1:0-472 GCF_000412655.1 Myotis brandtii
CCAAACCTTTATCTGTTGCTTTCTTTTGTATTATGCCCCGGTTTTCTGCAGGAGAGGGCCATTCAGAAGGGTTTTAGGCCATCATAGTTGGAAATCTGAAATGTTTTCATTATCATTCAGTCTAAAATATTTTCTCATTTCTTTGTTTAATTTCCTGACATATTTCATTTCATTTGAGGTACTCCCAGATATTTTATTGTAACTAATTTCTCATTTAGATCCACTATAGTCAAAGAATACTCTGATTTCAACCCTTTTAAATTTATTGTTTATTTTATGACTATGATGGTGAGTGAATGCATATGCATGTAAAAATATTGTATTCTGAAGTTGTCAGAGAGGGTATTCCAAATGCCAACGAGGTCGAAGTGGTTGAATATGTCATTCAGATCATCTATAACTTTATTGACATTTTGTCACTCATTTTTTAATTACTAGGGGCCCAGTGAACGATTTGTGCACCTTGAAAGGA
>NW_005283707.1:0-472 GCF_000412655.1 Myotis brandtii
GGAGAGAGTCTCCCAGGAAGATGACAGGTCTTCTAGCAATATCTAGGGTGGGGCTGGACCCAGGGGGGCAGTCAGCATCCCTCCTGTGCGCCTTAGGGTGTCAGCCCTCTTCCTGCAGGTGGGAGCATTGCCCCTCTAAACCTCTCAGTGAGTCTAACTCTTGGGGGTACCTGGGGACTGGTCCCCATCGTCTGTGAGAAGGTTGTGTCTTTCTGAAGCTTCCATTTTTTCCCAATTCAGCTTTTCTTGCCATCACCAAGTTAGCCACCAGATGGCACCAGACTCCAGTGACTGAGAAGAAAAGATGGGGTGAATGTGGGGGGGCTGCCCCTGAAAGGTCTGCATCTGGAGATCTGGAGGGGTGTCCACATCACCCAATCCTAACCTACTTCTTCTAAGATACATTCTTATTATGGATACACTAGAGGCCAGGTACATGAAGTTCATGCATGGGTAGGGTCCCTAGGCCTGG
>NW_005283708.1:0-472 GCF_000412655.1 Myotis brandtii
GATGCTCAACCACTGAGCCACACTGGCTGGACAGGACTTTGTTTTTAATCTCACCATTTAAAACGGTCTGTTCTGTTGCATGCATTAATGAGTTAACAATACGGTAGTATAGTGGTATGCACGCATTGATGTGTTAAATGCACACGTGTGGGGTGTCTGCTAGCTCACTGTGGTTGACAAGAGCATGTGTGGGAAGAGGCTGTACCGGCCTCCACTCCTGGTCCCGCCTTCACCTCTCCGACCCACAGGGGTCTGCCCCCTCCCCGCACTCTTGTCTACTCAGGCCCAGCTGATGCGGGCAGGGGGTGGGGGATTGATGTGCGTCCCTTACAGAACCCAGCGCTTCCGTTTTGAACTCTTATGAGCCCCAACACACACGCCCTGGGTTCTGGGGTTTGGGGGGCTGCTTCCAGCGCCCAGCTTGGTCTTTCCAACCAAACGGCCAACTCCACAAGCATCCTCCACATTTTGC
>NW_005283709.1:0-472 GCF_000412655.1 Myotis brandtii
AGATCATTTCCACAATTCATACATGCAAACTTCATGCTTACGGTGATATCTCAGTGTATAGGTAAAGATGCGATGCAAATATATTGGCATATTTTTACACATGCTATAAATCTCTAGGCGTTACTAGGCAGCGGAACAAAATGAAATGCTAGACTTTCCTTCTCCTTCAGGGCAAGGGAGGTCATTCTCTTTTTGGAAGCAGAAGCAAGGTCTTGGCTACAAGACCAAGCTGAGCCAGAGTGAATATAGACAGTGCTGGCCACCTCCATCTTATTTTAGGGTTACTGTCCCACTCACATAAAAAAGACACCTCCACACACAGCTTCTACTGCATGAGGGCTCGATATTCCTATCATTAACTCAGGGTTGTTCAACCTCAGCACTATTTGCATTTAGGTCCAGATAACCATTTGGTGTTGGAGGCGGTCTGTGCATTGTGGAATGTTTAGCAGATTCTTACAATGGTCTCTAC
>NW_005283710.1:0-472 GCF_000412655.1 Myotis brandtii
GAGCATGTGACATATATGAGAGAGTTGTATGAGTGTGTGTGAATGTGTGTGTGCATGAGTGTATCATGACTGTATGTGTGAGAGTTGTGTGTGTGTGAGTGTATGTGAGCATGTGAGATGTGTGAGAGTTGTCTGAGTGTGCTTGGGAGTGTGTGTGATTGTGTGTGTGTGTGAGAGGCGTGTGTGTAAGCGTGAGTGTATGTGAGAATCATAATATGACATTTTTTTACTATGATTTCATAAGTGCATGTTTAGGCAACACATGTTTTGCGGGGTGAGGGTAGGAAATGGCTAATTTTACGAATATAATAGCCTAAGCTGTATATGTTTGTCCAGAGAGACATTTCATTTCCAACGTGTGGAGAGACGGCGGTTTGGTGAGTGGCCGATTCGGTGGCTGCGAGAACCTGACCCCTCTCGGCGTCCCTGGCCGCCTGGTCGCGGCGCTGGGCTCGGGTCCACGCGTGGGACT
>NW_005283711.1:0-472 GCF_000412655.1 Myotis brandtii
AGTTTATTAAGGGCTGTGGTATCTCTGGAATTTGCCTAGCACATAGCAGGTTAGGTGGTGGATAAATGTTTGTTGAATGACTAAGCTGAAGTAATTTAGCCAACACTTTTCCATAGATCAGACAAGATTTTGATGCCTTTTCTGTGGTGAAACCCATTTGTAGAGAGGGGCAATGCCTGTGCGCCCACCCCAACTCCCCACAATTAAACTTCCTCAACTAAAGCTCGTTTGGGCTCCCAAAGCGAATCAGGAGCTGGGAGTCAAGAGAACGGGTTTTGGTCCAAGCTCAGTTTCAATCTGGTTTCATGATCTTGGGAGAGACGTGGAGTTCCTGGGGTCCACATGTATTTCCTAACTCTATGAAGAGAGATTTGATTGGTGGTTTGATTTAGCCAAAAGTGGTTTCAGGTTTCTTTGTTGTTGTTGTTTAAAGCTCTGAGCATGTTTTGCACACAGGAAATTGTGTGGCAAT
>NW_005283712.1:0-472 GCF_000412655.1 Myotis brandtii
ATTAATTTCATGGGGAAAAACCCTACAGGACACTTGAGACTAAAATACCTCCCTTTTATAATGAAAGCACATCAGAGGGGACGAAGAGGCAGCGGAGAGTGGAAAGAACACCCGTTGGGAGAATCGGGGTCCTGTTCCAATCCTGCTACTAAGCAGGCTACGGGACCTGGACAAAGAAGCCCTTTGTGCCTCAGCTACACTGACCTGTGAAAGGAAGAGGGCTGGTTCTAGAACAGTGGTTTTCACATGTTGTTCCCCGGGCATCAAAGGATTCCACGAATTGCTTCAGTAACCACAGAGGAGAGCAGGCACATCAGGCCCAGCCTCCTCTCAGTGAGCACACCAGGCCCAGCCTCCTCTCGGCGTCTGCTCCGCACACAACTTCACGAGCACCATGCCCACTGCTGCTTCGGCGAGTCTGAGAACACCTCTCCTCACCACGGCGTTTACATTAGCAGTCTCTGCTGTCCTT
>NW_005283713.1:0-472 GCF_000412655.1 Myotis brandtii
TCTCTCTCTCTCTTTCTTTCCCTTCCTCTCTCTCTACAATCACTTTTTTAAAAAAATCTGAAATGAGGAGACCCAAACATGGATAGCCTCATGGCCACAGTCATGCTCATACCCCCTTTGTGGCCAGAGATTACTAGGAATTAGTGGCTGTGAAAGGCCTCTGGAAAGCATACTATATGTGTCTATCAGATAAAACTGCTTCATCGCATCCTCAGGCTTGGGATGTGGCTCGCTGGGCAAAGGGGCAGACACAATCATGCAGAGCAATTAGCATACCAGTGGACCGAAGGACAGACCCAACATCATTATGTTGTGTGGTCTGGGCAAGTTACATTGCCTTTCCAAGCCTCAGTTTCCCCATCTGTAAAATGGGAATAATTACAGTCACATCTCATAAAGTGGCTGTACAGATTAAATGCCATCATCAGGCACCCAGCAGTGTCAGGAACATGACTGAATAAATGGAAACTAC
>NW_005283714.1:0-472 GCF_000412655.1 Myotis brandtii
TACTTTTTATCTATTCATCTTCTTTGGTGAGAGGCCCATGTTTTTAATCAAGTTGTTTTCTAACTGCTGAGTTTTAAGAGTTCATTGTATATTTTGCATAACAGTACTTACTTAGATTTGACAATCTTATTTTTAATTTACAGTATTCTCTTTCTTATTGATAGAAGTTTCTTCTTGTTTTATATGCCCTGAAATTTCTCTAAGAACCAATAACTTAATTAAATGTAAAGTTTTTCATTGTTTACTCTGTAAACTGTTTCACTGGACATTACTTCTGGTTGTTGTGTTTCTTTCCTTCCTCGGTGGTCTTCCTCACTCTTACAGGAGTTTTGGATGTCCATTTATTTCTGTTATTGAAATGAAGGAAAGGCTTTGCTTGCTGCTGAGAATGCATATTCT
Organism: Myotis brandtii; assembly: GCF_000412655.1. Classification (NCBI taxonomy): domain Eukaryota; kingdom Metazoa; phylum Chordata; class Mammalia; order Chiroptera; family Vespertilionidae; genus Myotis; species Myotis brandtii. The sequence goes on from NW_005283714.1 coordinate 400, forward strand.
AGGTATTAAGAAGCTGCCAGTAAAATAGGGTGGGAACAGGGAGGGTCTCACCTTATGGAACATCACTTAACTT
>NW_005283715.1:0-472 GCF_000412655.1 Myotis brandtii
CGGTGTCGTGAACGGGGCCGCAACGCGCAGGGAGCTGGTTGACGGCCGGGCCTCCATTTTGTTCGCGGCTGCTCTGCGCGTAAGTCGCCCCTTTCCGTGGCTTCTCGGCGGCGGAAAGTTGGACCCGGGTAAAAGTTTGCGAGGCGGTTCTGGGACTCTGTGGCTAAGCGTAGCGAGTCTCCGTTTTCTCTCCGCAGCTGACGCCGACCCTACGGTCCCCGGAGGAGCGAGGAGGATGCGGCCCCTGGACATCGTCGAGCTGGCGGAGCCGGAGGAGGTGGAGGTGCTGGAGCCCGAGGAGGACTTCGAGCAGTTCCTGCTGCCCGTCATCCACGAGATGCGCGAGGACATCGCGGCGCTGACGCGCGAGCACGGGCGCGCCTACCTGCGCAGCCGGAGCAAGCTGTGGGAGATGGACCACATGCTCGTGCAGATCCAGACGCAGGTGGAGGCCTCGGAGCAGAGCGCGCTC
>NW_005283716.1:0-472 GCF_000412655.1 Myotis brandtii
ATTCTAACTTCCTAACTTTCTAACAGGACTAAGCAACTCCTCCTTTGCTATAGATAAATCTGAAAACATAAATATAAGACTAAATACGAATGGAAAGTCAGTATAGTAAGTAGAGGCAGCTTGCAGTGGACAGAGCCTTGGACTGTAAGACTCAGGTTCAAATCCTAGCGCTATCATTAACTATGTGACTTTGCTCACACCGGTTAGCCTCTCCAGACTTCAATTTTCTCATCTGTAAAATTAGGCATTGAATCTGATTGGCTCGAAGCGCCCGTCTGGTGCTAATACTTCATGTTGCTATGAAAGCAGTGATATCACAAGCTGCTTTGAGAGCAGATGTTAACAGAGAAGAGGGTGAGGGGGCAGACAGCTCACAGTCCCTGCCACAAGTGACCTTTCCCAACTCATAGGCTTTTCCTTTTGCCTTGCCTTGCTTGTCCTTCCCTCTCCACCCCCTATCTTGACTCAGGGG
>NW_005283717.1:0-472 GCF_000412655.1 Myotis brandtii
CCTTGCAGGATGGGGTGGGGTTGCGGGGATAAAGTAGTGGAGGGCAGATGGGAAGCTCCATACCAGGAGGACAGAGGCACAAGGAAATTCATAGTGTGTTCCGAGAACGGGGAAACAAGAGCGATGAGACAGCAAAGGGAGGTAGGAGCTCTGACTTTTAGCCAAGGAGCTTGGGATCAGTGTGGAAGGTAGTAGGGAACTACATACAGAGCTTGGAAGCTCAGGGTAAAATGGGACCTTTCCCACGGGTTCCTGAGCCTGTCCCAGGGAGGGTGCAGGACTGACCCTGTGTGACTGTGATCTTGGGGTGCACAGCTCCACCCTCTTGCCCTCTGCCCTCCTCATAGAAATACTTTTATCCAGAGTCATTCTGGCTCTCTGGGACTGGTGTCTGAGACACCCCCATGTGTGCTCTGGAGCCTTGAAATCCCTCAGCAGCCAAGGGCTAGAGACCCCCAGGCCTTGAGAAAGG
>NW_005283718.1:0-472 GCF_000412655.1 Myotis brandtii
TGCACTAAGGAAAAAGCAAGGAAGGTGGAGAAAACACAATTTGGAATAAAAGAATTTTTATAAACTGAGAATCAGGCTCTGATTTGGAGGGCCGCTTCTTGAAAGAGTTTGTAGACTCGGTCTAACACTTGGCCCTCTACAGCCAGCCAGAGCAGCCTTTCTTATTTCAGGCACTTACCCGCCTTTGATGCATATGTGATGTTAATGACAAGTCAGAATCAAAGGTGAACGAAAATGACAGCACTGTCTGTTCCCTAAAAACAACAGTTATTACCACAATTGTCTACAAGCTAGGAAGAGGCCGAAGACTCACCATTTGTTCAGGGCTGGAAGACATTCTGATGAGAAATGAAGATGCCAGCAAGCACCCAGGTGGCTGAGCTCATCAAACATCTGGGCTGAGCAAGGGGCTCAGAACCAGAAGCACTTACATACGGTAGGCCCCTGTCCTCTGGCATCTGTGGAATAAATA
>NW_005283719.1:0-472 GCF_000412655.1 Myotis brandtii
ACACTCAACCAACTGAGCCACACCGGCCAGGGCTCTGCATAAGTCTTTACAAAAATTAATTCACAAGTGACACATGGACAATACTTACTGCAAAAAAATTATACATACAGGATGATAAAAATTAAAAAGCAAAGTCTTCCTTCACATCCTCTTCTTGCTCAACAGTCCCCTGAGGCAAAGGTATTATGGGAGACATCACAGCACAATGGCTAAGAGCAGAGCTAAGCGAAGACTGCCTGGGTGAGGTTCCACTGTCCTCTTCTGCAGCTATGCCTCCTTCAGCAAATAAACCGGCAGGCCACTGCATCTACTTTTCCTCCCATGTGAGACGAGGAGAGTAATAGTAATAACTTCATGGAGTTATTGTGAAGATTAAATAACTTTGCATCAACTGCTTAGAACAAAGCCAGTCACATAGAAAGCACCCTAGTGTTAGCTGCTCTAACAACAATTATGATACAAGCAATATAAT
>NW_005283720.1:0-472 GCF_000412655.1 Myotis brandtii
TTGCATTTGCCTTCCCTCTGTGTTGACATTTGCATTTAAATGGTGCAAAAGCAAAGGTGGATAAAACTGCTGGCACCTTAGCACAAATCAAGGCAGTGGCTCTAACTGTACTCATTCTGTTCTTCACTGCCACAAAGCACCTGCAATTAAAAAAAAATGTGGTTTCACTTGTTGAAGCAGTAAACGTTATTTTTTATTAAATCTCAAGCCTGAGTACACACATCTTTTTATTATGCAGGGTGAAATGGGAAGTGCATATAAAGAAGGTCTGTCACATACCATGGAATGTGAGTTGTACAGTCACTGGCTGGCTCCACCAGGAAGGTTGTCATGGGGTCATAATGTGATTGGGCTTTTGTGTTGGTAGGTCGCCTCTGAGTTGAGATGTCACTGCATTGTTGTGGCCTGTGTGTCACGTCCTGTGAAGCCTGCCCTCAAGTTGCCAACGCTTTTCCCCTGACATCCACAGCTG
>NW_005283721.1:0-472 GCF_000412655.1 Myotis brandtii
TCCGGGGTGCTGACACGAGAGGCACTTAGGGATCAGCCTCCTCTCCGGCCCTAGATGGGAGCTGTCCAGGGTGCTGACTTGAGCAGCCTTGTGCAATTCACTGGGCCTGGGCCTCCATGAGCAGGGCCCTACCGGGAGTGGAGGCTCCCTACCTCCTACCCCACACTCCCCCCCCCAAACCATACATAACCCGAAAGAGGAGACCAGGAAGGCCATTTCCCAAGCAGTATCATGGGACCACCCGGGGAGCAGACAAAAGCAGGAGGCGTTAGAACTGACGGCTCTTCAACAATGATGGCTTTCTAAGTACAGAATTGTGCGCCATCCCTGGCCAAGATGTACTGTTTTTGTTCTATTCATCCATCACTGTAAATTGCCTGCTGTTATTGCCGGAAATTTATTTTGGCGGGTCAGAGATGTTGGGCTCTGTTCAAAAGAATGAAGCAGAATAAGGGATAAGCAGAAACTACTG
>NW_005283722.1:0-472 GCF_000412655.1 Myotis brandtii
CTATCAGAGGCAAAGGACCCTCACTCTCATCATCCACAGTCATACCACTTATGGGAAAAATTAAAGAGATGATGCCATAGAAAGATTTATAGGCAAAGGTAAAGAGGAAGACTGGTCAATGGTCTTCCATTCTGGGAGGTCACGATACACCCAAGACATTAAAGATGTTGAATGAATTCAAAAGAAAGAGGACTTTTCTCTGTGCTCCCTGTTCCATGGGGAACATGGCCACATCTTGTTTTAGATTGGTAACTAACTAACCTGGATTTATAATTTCCTCATCTAACAGCCATTTATTGATCACCTACAGACTCCAGGCACCAGGCTAGGAGCAATGTGTACCAAGATGGAAAGAACCTTTTGTTCAAAAGTGATGGGATGTAAGCTGGAGGAGAACTGTTCAGATACACAAACTCCAGCCTGGTTAGGGGGCTCCTGCACATTCACAACCTGGATGCTCTCCAACCAACCC
>NW_005283723.1:0-472 GCF_000412655.1 Myotis brandtii
CTCACGAGCCGCAGTTTGCCGACCACGGCTCTAGGGTATCATCAATTAGGTTTTAAGCAGCTCTTCTCTATTCTATTTTTCTCTGAATATCTGATTGTTGACTGCTAAAATAAGACTAACTTTACTATTATCTGTACAAGCGAACATTTTTGAGATTGCTGGTCTCTAAAAGCTTCCCAGACAGAATGCAGAAGGCAGGGATAATGTTGAGCATCAAACCTCAGGGATTGCTATGGGTTAATTGCAAAGTTTATTTTCCTCTCTTTTTAGAATTCTATGTCATCTAGGGGTTCCCAGTCCACTGGTATGGATTCTGTTGCTTCGCTCCACATGTTTACTGAACAGCTGCGGAATGTGCCAGCCTGGTGTGCGGAGACCACGAGTCACATTGGCAGCACGTGTTCCCACTTTGCCATCATTTCCCATTGTTAAGTATCTCGACTGAAAATACATGGTCAACTTTCAAATGGCG
>NW_005283724.1:0-472 GCF_000412655.1 Myotis brandtii
GGATTGTAATATACTAGATAGAAGGTCATCTAGCACACGGTTCTAAGATTCTAAGATGCTTTTCGGTTCTCTCAGTTCTGCACGTTCAAACTCTGTAAGAATAAGACACGGATTCATTTTATGAAACCTGAAACCTCCAGGTTGAATTGGGGAGTTGGTGATCCTGCAGCTGGCGGGCGTGACACACTCGGCACCCTGCTCTGAGGGACATAATCTCAGAGCCCCCAGAATGTCGTGGTTTTCCTGAATGGTCCTGAAGATTTTTAACAAAAGGCGCTCCGGAGACCGGAGGGCAGGGTGGGGGCAATAAAGGCCTCATTTAAATAGATGCCCGCTTTAAAGTGCAATACTGGATTGAGACATGGCGTTCTGCCGGCTGAAACACCAAGCAGGTGCTGCTTATAAGGCAGCTGATGAGTTATGTTCAACCCAACTCCCCCACCCTCACACTCTTAGAATGTGACTCGAATGT
>NW_005283725.1:0-472 GCF_000412655.1 Myotis brandtii
CCCCCCCCTCCCCAGCAATAAGGAGTCCTGAACCTGGGGCAGGTGGGCCCGTGGTGTTGGGAGGAGCCGGCCATGCGTGCGGCAGTCCACACCCCTCCCCTCCCTTCCCTCGCTGGTGGAGGCAGAGCCAGGAAGTCATCTGCCCGACATTTCCATCCCTTATCCCCCGCCCGGCCCATCCATATTCATCTTTGTCGGACGCGAGGATTATGGAGGGGATTTATCAAACGCTCTATTAGTCTCGGCGAGAAAATATTTTACAGGTAGCGAGGGCCCTGCGAGATATTCATGACTCCATTGTTTCCGAGGGCCGTCCGTCTCCCCGCCATCGACAATACGTTATCCGTTTGGGCCCCGGGGGAACCTTAAAAGTCCTGTCGGTAATGAAATTAGCTGCTGTTTTGGAGAGTGGATCCAGCTGAGGCTGGGAGGGAGCGAGGTGATCTTCGAAGGCCCAGGCAGCGCGTCTCCC
>NW_005283726.1:0-472 GCF_000412655.1 Myotis brandtii
AGAATGTGGAGAAACTGGATCTCTCACACATTGCTAATAGGAATGGAAAATTGCCCAGCACTCTGGGAAATTGTTTGGCAATTCCTCTTAAAATTAAAAATGGATTTGCTCTGTAACCCAACAATTCAACTCGAGCCGTTATGCCAGAGAAATGGAAATTTTATTCATACCAAAACCTGCATACAAGTATTCATAGCAGCTTTATTCATAATAGCCCAAACTGGAAAAGATGTACTAGTAAATGTCCTTCAGTTGTTGAATGCAAGCAAACTCTGGTCTAATCCACACCATGGTCTCATCAATAAAAGGAAGGAGCTACCGATACAAACAACAAGGGTGAAATCAAGGGAATGAGGCTGAGTGAAAAAAGCCAGTCCCAAAAGGTTTGTGACTGTGCGATTCCATTTATGTAATGACATTCTTGAAATTATAGAGATGGACAAATTAAAGGTTCCTTTTCTAATAGCCTGGC
>NW_005283727.1:0-473 GCF_000412655.1 Myotis brandtii
TATGAAAAAGTGCTGCCAAACTGGTTTTCCGTGCGTGGAAATAAGTGATCGATTTGTAGGAGAAATAAGGAATTTTTTAGACAAATTAGACTGTACTCAATGTTATAATGTTAATGGTAATAGTAAGCGTGATGAATGAAGCGGCTTTGGTGTCTTGGCATGGAAAGTTAAAGCTAGTGGCAAAGTGCAGGTGATTTTTGTAAGATATCTTTTCAGTATATGTCATGGGAACAGTATATATCATGGCTAAATGTTGGATATCAATTTTGCTACTCAGTATGAACTCTAGAAATCCTTAAGTACAAATAGAGTTAGGAAGAGACACACGCTCTAGTGATTGAAGTAATTGTTTCCCTATGTTTTACAGTGTCTATGAGGCATTTCAATTTTTAAATTTTCATTATTTTTTTTCTTCAAATAATGAATTTTTCTCTTACCTATACATAGCAAACCCCTCCTTCCTTCCTTCCTTC
>NW_005283728.1:0-473 GCF_000412655.1 Myotis brandtii
AGCACAACCAAGATCCCTGCAGGTGGGCTCAGTGCTGTGGGGCCTCTGCCCGCTGCTGGTTCCTGTGGATGAAAGGGGCCACATCCTGGGGCCTGGGAGAGGAGGTCAGCATCGTGGAGTCTCCAGGCATCTCAGTCAGTGGATGGAGGTGGACACCTGGAGGTCATAGCAGCTCCTGCCCATATGCACTGCAGGTTGCCCTTTCAGGACATGGGCTGTAGATGGACCCATGGGGTGGCTGTGAGAACCCACCCAAAGCAGCTCTGCAAACCTGAACCTGTCCCTGCAGGAAGCCTCAGGCAGCCCCACCGCCCGCAGGGACAGGAGGTTCTGAGTATGGACAGGAGGGGCCCCTCCAGCCTCCCTGGTGGGGACAGAGGGCCAGTGGGAGTGGAGCCCAGTCTTCCTTGAAAGGCAAGTGCAGCGCCCTCGTCCCCACCCTCCTGGGGGTTTTCCTGCTTCAATTTGCAGGA
>NW_005283729.1:0-473 GCF_000412655.1 Myotis brandtii
AGCCATTGTTGAACCTTTACCAGTGCACCACTGGATAAATAGAATGAAAATCAAGAAAAGTTAAATGGCTTTAGCAAGAAGGAGCTAACACGTTACTTTTGCTTGACTTTCAGTAAAAAGATAGGTGACAAATCATAGTAAAGTGGGTTGAGGAATGAAATAATGGAAAGTGAAGAAACAAATGTTCAAATAAGTTTGAGAAGGAGTGAGTTAAACAGTTAAGCAGATTGTTATTGTTGATACTGTGTATGTTTTTAATTTAGGGCCTACAGACTATATACAATATTAATGTACTTTATTAATCTCCAAAGATGAACAACATATGCAAATATATTTTATGGTGGAAGCTTTTTTGTTGGAAAAATCTTAAGGAACTAGTTATCTATAGAACACATTTGGGGAAATGCTGCTATAGTAGTTCACAATTAAGTTTGAAACAAATATTCTTGTTATTAAAGTTTCTTAGATTTTTT
>NW_005283730.1:0-473 GCF_000412655.1 Myotis brandtii
AAATAACTTTTGTTCATCTGGTATATATTATATCACGGGACAAAACTAAAGAACATAAGTCTTTTCAGGTAAATTATCCAGTTTCTTTAATCATTCTTACTTAATCCTTCCAGACTTGATGTATCTGGCCAGCCCCTTCTGAAGTGCTACAATTTGTTATTCCTCTATACTGTGACGAGCCAGTTGAACAATGATTTCTGGGGTAGCCAGGCCCATGGAAGGTAGTATAATGAAAGTAGTCCCTCTCATTTTACACACTTTCTGCCCACACAACCTAAGCTAACATTAGTTTAATTAGCAATCATGTTTCATGATGGCTTGTATTTAGTTTACAGTCAAGGAAAATGTCAAAGATGCTTTCTGAAAAAGAAAGGAGCAGCCCCCGACACCCAGCAACTGGCCAGGTACTATCAGGTCAAAATTCTGGAGAGAGACCCAGTACTCAGATCTTGATTTCTAATAATATTCTCCAA
>NW_005283731.1:0-473 GCF_000412655.1 Myotis brandtii
TTAAGGCAGAAAACCATTGTTCCTGAATCTCCCCACAAACCAAAAGAATCAGCCTCTCCAGGCACAGGGCCTAGAAATTAGTGTTTTAACCAGCACCCCATGTGATTATAATGATTACATAAGCTGGGGAAGGCTGCCCTGTTGAGACCTCTTTCTCCTTGGAGACTGCCCCTAACACTCTTCATTTATATTTTGATACATTTACCAGGAAATAGAGGTGGGATGGATGGAGTGCCTCACTCAACACACTGGGTGGCCCCTGAAGACTGGTCTGGAGGAGGCCTCAGGAATTCTGGAAGGGTAATTACTTGGGAGCCTGACAAACTGACAAATGAAGTAATTTCCATTTCAAACAGAAAACCAAGATGAGGTCAGATGCCTTTCCTGGGAGCAGGAGGAGGCAGCAGAGTTAGAGCTGCTCCAGGGACTAACCCACAGTCTGTCCCTAACTATTGCAAGGCCTAGGGGGAAAA
>NW_005283732.1:0-473 GCF_000412655.1 Myotis brandtii
TGTGTGTGTGTGTGTGTGTGTGTGTGTGTCTGCATACTTACCATTTTCTTTTGCTTTGTCAATACATTAATACTTATTAACTCAAATCAGTTTTGCATGACCTTACTGCTACCTCACAGACTGCAGTGGAGGAGAGTCTTTTGAGAAGAAGCTTAAGGCAATACTGGAATCGGGCTCTGTCCTCTTGTTCTGAGTTGAGTTTCACCAAGGAACCTTTCAATTCACCCATAGGCGAGCTTGCAGCGAAAATATGTGTTGAAAATAAAGTTTCAGATATTTTCAATTTTTGATCATCTTTTCAACAGTTCCCCATGTTGCTTACCACAGGAAGGGAATGTGTGAAACTACATCTCCTGTCACTGTGGCAGTTGTTTTCCACTGGGTAACGCTACATCTCAGGACAGGAGATGATCATCTGGATGAATGAGTGACGTCTTCTATTTACATAGCATTCCATATCTTCAAATTCAGAA
>NW_005283733.1:0-473 GCF_000412655.1 Myotis brandtii
TTTTTATTATGTATACAATTAGCATTGTATCACATGTAAACAATATTTAATAATGTTATAAAACTCAATTAAAAATGTATTGCTTGAAAATATAATATAAATAAAAAAATAGTTCCAGAAATACACCAGTGATTCTTTGATTTGGAGATAACTGCACTGAAGATTATTTCCTGTTTAAGGTATAGTGTAAACTGTATCACCTTCAGAGATGTTGATAGAACTGAAACTAGTGAACTCTGATTTTTCGCCCAAGGAAAAGCTATTTTCTAAGCATTCTACTGTGAAATTTGCTTACAGCAAGGAAAAAGAAAAGCAAAAATGATTTACCAACTGAATAAGCCAAGGTAATTTTACTGTGTGTACATTCTTAGTGCTTAATACACCTATGGACCACCTCTTTGTACTGGAGTATAAGATGGCTTTTTACATAATGCATTGCCACAATCAAAGGCAAGATATGGAAAGATTTTTTT
>NW_005283734.1:0-473 GCF_000412655.1 Myotis brandtii
CCCACTCTTGCATACCCACAGCTGGTGTTACTAATTGATCATGGCAGTCCATTCCTGAGACAGCTCAAATACAGCCCACCATTTTTTTCAACACACTGATCAGGAAGGCCGCTACCAATCACACACAACACAACCCCTAAAATTATTGGACCAGTTCTATACATACCTGAAAATAGCTGCATGCTTCTAGATTTAATTTGAAAGTATGCATTTCACTTTATCAGTGTTATTATGTATCACATTCTCTTGAGGTTAGAAAAAAAACTGAGTCCCAATAGCATCAGTATCTAAAGAAAACAGAATCTGGGGAATTGGCACTCAGAAGCTACAATTTGGAGCCAGGTGCTGTCCTTAGATTGTTGTGAGTGTGTTGGGGGAGGTGTATTTGGCTTTGCAGCATGATCTAAAGCAAGAACCAGAAAAGGGTAACATTAAGAAGTGTTTTTTCCTTTGTAAAATGAAGTATTTCCACA
>NW_005283735.1:0-473 GCF_000412655.1 Myotis brandtii
AGGGGAAGGAAGGCCTATTGCACGAATCTTCGTGCAGTGGGCTTCTAGTTCATTTATAACACAAAAAGTGCCAGATACTTGGGTGAAAGAAAGCGAAGGTACCAGATCCCTGCCCTCAAGTAAGTGAAGGAATAAGTCAAGTCAACAATAAATCTCAGTTCAGACTGCATAAAAATACTCTGTGAATTCTAGGATTACAGGGGGATATTGGGGTGATGTAGACTGCATGTGATGACAAAAAAGCAAAATCCCCAGGACTACCTCTGAACCTTTGACATTAAAAAGTGACCTGGACAATGTTAAACAAGTTAATTTAGCCACTCCAAGCTTTAGGCTCCTCCACTCTCCAACAAAATACCAATGCTTAACCGATTTGTTACTTCTCACGGTTATTATGATGATTATAATGAGGCATTTGTACACAAATTCACTATAAGAATGTGACCCTAATATTTTTTCCCTTAGTCATTTTG
>NW_005283736.1:0-473 GCF_000412655.1 Myotis brandtii
TCTGTGCTCCAAGGACATGGTAAAACCTAACTACAGAGGCAGTCACCACGCTTTTTCAAAGGATAAAATTACAAATCAACACTAACTTTGTCTTTTTAGTGCCAGAGATTTTGCTTCTGATAAAAATATCTTTCATCTTTCAGAAGCTAATCCCTTAATGATTCACTGCTAAAACAAGCTAATATGTATACGTGAATATATGTATATATGTATATACATACTAGTATATATACACATACACATATATATTAAAAACATTGGAATGGTGGAATATGTTTTTATCTTTTTAATCTTCACCCGAGGACATGTTTATACTTATTTTAGAGAGAGAAGGGAGAGGGAGAGAAACATCGATGTGAGATAGGTTGCCTCCACAACACATCCCATTGGAGCTCAATCCTCCAATCCGAGTATGTGCCCTGACCAGGAATTGAAGCCATGACTCTTTGGTGCATGGGACAATGCTCCAACCA
>NW_005283737.1:0-473 GCF_000412655.1 Myotis brandtii
GAAAAAGCACCCCGTGGATTGTCCGTGCTGCTAGAAGTCAGCCAGCCCACATACAAATGCCACATTTGTAATGCTTGACTCATTTTTCTTGTCATGGCAATTTTGATGATAATTTGAAGTATTGCCAAGATGACACTGTTTTGAATTGGCTTCATGACCCCAAGAATGAAAAGGAGTTTACCTCTTTATTAAAAGCTCAACTTCCAGTGGCTCCAGGCTTTCCTCCTAGTTGGTTATCACACATTCTATTGATTTTTCTGAAATATTCATCTTTACATATTTTGAAAAATAGCTGAAGGGTATGTTCAAATGCCCAACAAATTCAATAACAATGAATTGTTGACTCAAAATAAATACCATTAATATTAAGGAAAATTCGTAGCCATCATCACTGTAAATTCAGATATTTGTTGAGATAGTAAAAATTCTCACTGGAAACTGCCCTTTTAATTCACACACACACACACACACAC
>NW_005283738.1:0-473 GCF_000412655.1 Myotis brandtii
CCCCTACTATTCTTAGTCTACATAAACGACCTACCTGATGTCATTACTAGTGAGTGTCTCCTTTATGCAGATGACCTTAAAATATGGAACGCGTCAGACTCTAGTTCTCTCCAGATTGACATAGACGCCATCAAACAGTGGTCACTCGATTGGTCCTTACCGATCCATGCTGACAAATGCGTTCACATGTCTCTGGGTGGTGACTCCGCAAACAGGTTCGTCTTCCACGGACCTGACGGCGAGCTGGCCATTCCCACATCAGACCGGAAAAAAGATTTAGGCATATGGCTTACCTCGAGTTTATCCTTTTCGTACCACCACAGGATGACAGCTGGTAAAGCTTTCATGGTGCTACGCATGCTGCGCCGAGCGTTCCCCCGAATAGAAAAGAACGACTTTCAGGTCCTTTATGGGGTCTACGTACGCCCCATACTTGAATTTGCCAACTGCGTCGTTCATTCAGGTCTTAAAAA
>NW_005283739.1:0-473 GCF_000412655.1 Myotis brandtii
TTTGGTGTCTGTGATGGGGTCCTGGAACCAATCCCCTGTGATACTGAGGGATGACTGCACTATTATTGTTCCCATCTTGTGGATAAGAAAACTGAGGCAGGGAGGTGTAACACAGGCCACATAGCTAGGAAGTTTCAGAAGTAGGATTTGGGAGCAGGGAACCAGACTCCGGCATCTCCAACAATAGCTTAATCTCAACACAGATTTTTTTTTTAATGAGGGAAGTGTCTTATCTACATAAAACATCAATCAATAAATGTCAATCAGCCACTTAACAGTGCCCAGCATAGATTTAGGTTTGCTTCTGTCTATCTTGGAAGTCAGTTCCTAGCAGTTTCCTCAAACCTAAGTGCTGCTGTCAAGCCCACTTGGACCGTCTCGTCTCAGTTCTAGGTCTCAGCCTGCCACCCCCTCTGCAAGTCATATAAAATCTTTGTTTCAGTCCAAGCCACTGTTGGCCCCTGGCCATGTGC
>NW_005283740.1:0-473 GCF_000412655.1 Myotis brandtii
AACAATATATATTTTTTTAATAATGGCTGAAATCTTACCACATTGATAAAAACCTTAATCTGCAACAGGCAAGAATATCTGTGAAATCTGAGTAGGTAAACTCAAAGAGATCCATTCTAAAAACAACATAGGCAAACTGTTTAAAGCCAAAGACAGAAACATTTTTATTTCCTTTTGACTAAATTTACTGAGATGACACTGGTTAACAAATTATACAGGTTTCGGATGCACAATTCTATAACACATCATCTGCAAACTGTGTTGTGTGTTCACCACCCTAAATCAAATCTCTGTCTATTACCATTTATTCCCCCTATACATTCCTCTACCTCCTCCCCCTTTGCCCCCAGGAATCACCATACTGTTGTACACACGTGTTTTCTCTTACATTTTTTTCCTTTTTACTCAAACCTTTCACACCCAGCCCTCCAACTCTGAGAGCTGGTAGCCTGTTCTCTGTGTTTATGAGTCTG
>NW_005283741.1:0-473 GCF_000412655.1 Myotis brandtii
AAAAACCTTACCCCTTCGGCATTTTGTGAGGACAGATTGCAGTGTGTACATGCCCCACAGTGTGGTGCAAGGGTGGAAAGCAGCAACCCTGCTCCAGGCCCATGGTTCCCAGATTGTTACTGCTGCTGCCTGGCATGTGCCTGTTCCTGTTGGGAACCTTCCACGAACTGTGCTTGTGTAGCCTTGCTGCCGTTCCCACACGGCCCCAAGCAGGCTCCTTCCCCCTCAGCATTCTTTCTTTCTTTCCGGATGCCATCTGTATAGAGAGTACATCCTCCTGCTGCTGTTACTATTGCGCATCATTTGATACTGCAGTTTGTTCGTGTGTCTCTTTTCCTCTGCTGAACTGTGAGCATCATGACAAATATCTACATTTGTCAAAGAAAAACACAGAAGTGAGAGTGCTGGAAGGATGGGAAGATTTGGCCAGACGTGTGTAATGAGGTTTAAGGTTCCTGAAGTAAGGACCAGCC